>NC_069502.1:467418050-467718050 GCF_027579735.1 Bombina bombina | reverse complement strand
TCCACCCCACAATTGTCCCTGACATCTTAAGTATTGGCAGAATGTCTGCCAGTACTAAAATAAAAGGTATTTTTTAAAGCATATTTCCATATGCTGCTGTGTAGGGTCCCCCCTTAGCCCCCAACCTCCCTGATCCCCCCCCCCCCTCCAAAAAAAAAGCTCTCTAAAATACTTTTTTTTATCAATTTGGCTTCATTCTCTTGGTATCCTTTGTTGACTAGCATACAGCGCTCTCCATTAATATTGGGACCCTTGGTAAATATGGGCAAAGAAGGCTGTGACAATTTGTCTTTATTGTTTAACCTTTTGATCTTTTGTTCAAAAAATACACAAAATACTCTGCTCTCATTGATATCAAACAATTACAAACACAACACATGTTTATCCAAAAAAAATAAAAAATCTTTGTTAAAAATATACGTGGCACAGTTTTTTTCACCCTTTTATACTACCTCCCTTTGCCAAGATAACATCTCTGAATCTTCTCCTTTAATGCCTGATGAGGTTGGAGAATACATGTAATATTCAGTATAGAGGCCCAGAACTTTTAATCAAGCAAGTAGATGCACGCTGTAGGGACCCTGCAGTAGTCCCTGGTATAATCCAAAGAATAGCAGAAAAACAGCAGCACCTTTCACTGCATTAAGAAGGTGCTGCTGTTTTTCTGCTATTCGTTGGAGAATACATGGCCATGGATCTGAGACCTTTCCTCCATACATAATCTTCCCAGATCCTTCAAATTTCAAGGTTGACACTGGTGTACTCTCCTCTTCAGTTCACCCCACAGGTTCTCTATAGGGTTCAAGTCAGGGGACTTGGATGGCTATGGCAGGACCTTGATTTTGTGGTCAGTAAACCATTTTTGTGTTGATTTGGATATGTTTTGGATCATTGTCCTGCTGGAAGATCCAACCACGGCCCATTTTAAGCTTTCTGGCAGAGGCACTCAGGTGTTCATTTAATATCTGTTGATATTTGCTATAGTCCATGATGCCATGTACCCTAACAAAATTTTCCTGTCCGCTGGCAGAAAAACAACCCCAAAACATTAAAGAGCCACCACCATATTTAACTGTGGGCATGAGGTACTTTTCCATATGGCTACCTCTCTGTATGCTCTAAACCCACTTCTAGTGTTCATTGCCAAAAAAGCTCTATTTTGGTTTCACCTGACCATAGAACCCGATCCCATTTGAAGTTTCAGTAGTGTCTGGCAAACTGAAGATACTTGAGGTTTTTTTAAACCCTTCCAAACAACTTATGGTCATGTAAGTAACGTCCGATTGTAGTTTTGGAGACTTTCTGACCCCAAGATGCAACTAATTTCTACGATTCTCCAGCTGTGGTCCTTAGAGATATATTTTGGCTACTTGAACCATCCTCATCACAAGTGCATTGAGACAATATAGACACATGTCTTCCTGGTTAATTCATAATATTTCAAGTTGACTGGAACTTCTTAATTGCTGCCTTCATGGAGGAATGAGGCATTTTCAATGCTTTTGCTATTTTCTTATAGCCACTTACAATGCTGTGAAGCTAAACAACCTTTCTTCTACTAGATACGACGAGTCCACGAATTCATCCTTACTTGTGGGATATTATCCTCCTGCTAACAGGAAGTGGCAAAGAGCACCACAGCAGAGCTGTCTATATAGCTCCTCCCTTGACTCCACACCCCAGTCATTCTCTTTGCCTATACTAAGTAATAGGAAGAGGTAAAGTGAAAGAGGTGATAAAATGATAGTTTTTATTTTCTTCAAGCAAGACTTTTTTATTTTAAATGGTACCGGAGAGTGCTATTTTTTCTCAGGCAGCAGATGGATGAAGATTTCTACCTGGAGACTGATGATCTTAGCAGTTGTCACTAAGATCCAGAGTAGTTCCCACAGAATGGCTGAGGAGTACTTGAGAAGCTTCAGTGTGAGGAACGTTTTTCATGCTACAAGCATTGAGGTATGTTCAGTCATTTTTAAAGATAAAGATATTACTGGTTGACACTGTTATCATAATGTTTTGCGGGCAAAACGTTTTCATGTTTTGGGGATGCTTAACGTTTTTATATACAAACGTTTTTTGTGGTTGGTGTCACTATAAGGGTTCACATGGCTTTTCTTAATGGATGGGTTATATGAAAACCCACATGGCTAGTTTGCTAGACCGCTTTACAGCGGTTCCCATTAGGCATGAGAGACATCGGTTCAGAGGTTCCCATTAGGCATGAGAGACTATTTTCGCGCCTCAGATGCGCAGTTGAAATGATTCTGAAGACAGCAAGCTCCAGCTCCGGTGGGCCTAGGCTGCAGATTTAGACAAAAATTGAAGGATAGTGTGTCTTCCAGACCCCTGAGGGCAGGTAGGTGCCACAGCTCTGCAGGGGGTTGATTTATTACTTTTAATAAACGTTTTTTGAGTAACGTTTTTTTCTATAAAGGGTTAACTTTTCCTTACTTGTGGTGCAATCTTAGCTGACAAGATTAAACACATATATGCAAAAATTGTGATATTTATTACATTGTAAGACAGTTTTGGAAAACATGTATGCTTTTTTACTCTTAAAGTCGCAGTACCTTTTTTTCAGATTGTTGTTTTTTTCACTAAATAAAGTGTTTTCAGGACTTTTTGTGGTTATTACCAGCCTGTTCAACATGTTTTGACATTGAGGAGTCAATGTTCTATGTGTTTAGAAGCCATTGTGGAACCCCCACTTAAGATGTGTCCCTCATGTACTGAAAGGGCCTTACATTGCAAAGAACATATTTTAAGTGATAAAAGTATGTCTAGGGATGATTCTCAGTCTGAAGAGAATTGGGTTATGCCATCCAATTCTCCTCAAGTGTCACAACCTTTAACGCCCACTCAAGCGACGCCAAGTACATCTAGTGCGTCTAATTCTTTTACTCTGCAAGATATGGCTGCAGTTATGTCTACTGCCCTTACAGAGGTATTATCTAAACTGCCAGGTTTACAGGGTAAGCGCAGTAGGTCCGGTACTAGAGTAAATGCTGAGCCCTCTGACGCTTTATTGGCCATCTCCGATGTACCTTCACAGTGTTCCGAGTTGGGGGTAGGGGAATTGCTGTCTGAGGGAGAACTTTCAGACTCAGGAAATGTGTTCCCTCAAACAGACTTGGACGTGACGGCCTTTAAATTTAAGCTGGAACACCTCCACCTGTTACTCCGGGAGGTTTTAGCGACTCTGGATGATTGTGACCCTATTGTAATCCCACCAGAGAAGTTGTGTAAAATGGATAAATATCTAGAGGTCCCTACTTACACCAATGTTTTTCCAGTACTTAAAAGGATTTCAGACATTATTACTAAGGAATGGGATAGACCAGGCATTCCGTTCTCTCCCCCTCCTATTTTTAAGAAAATGTTTCCCATATCTGACACCATTCGGGATTCCTGGCAGACGGTCCCTAAGTTGAAGGGTGCTATTTCTACCCTGGCTAAGCGTACAACTATACCTATTGAGGACAGTTGTGCTTTCAAAGATCCTATGGATAAAAAATTAGAGGGTCTGTTGAAGAAGTTGTTTATTTATCAGGGTTTTCTTCTACAACCGATAGCGTGCATTGTTCCAGTTACTACTGCAGCAGCTTTTTGGTTTGAGGCTCTAGATGGAGTCTCTTAAGGTTGAGACCCCATTAGATGATATTTTGGATAGAATTAAGGCTCTCAAGCTAGCAAATTCTTTTATTACCGATGCCGCTTTTCAAATGGCTAAATTAGTGGCTAAAAATGCAGGCTTTGCCATTCTAGCGCGTAGAGCATTATGGCTTAAGTCTTGGTCTGCTGATGTGTCATCAAAATCTAATCTTCTAGCTATTCCCTTTAAAGGTAAGACCCTATTTGGGCCTGAGCTAAAGGAAATAATTTCCGACATTACTGGAGGTAAAGGTCATGCCCTTCCTCAGGACAAGACCGTTAAAATGAGGGTTAAACAAAATAATTTTTGTTCCTTTCTAAACTTTAAATGCGAACCCTCCCCTTCCTCCTCCGCCACAAAGCAGGAGGGGAATTTTACACAATCCAAGTCAGTCTGGAGACCTAACCAGACCTGGAATAATGGTAAACAGGCCAAGAAGCCCGCTGCTGCCACCAAGACAGCATGAAGGGGCAGCCCCCGATCCGGGACCGGATCTAGTAGGGGGCAGACTTTCTGTCTTCGCCCAGGCTTGGGCAAGGGACGATCAGCATCCCTGGGCATTAGAAATCGTGACCCAGGGGTATCTACTAGAATTCAAGGATTTTCTCCCAAGAGGGAGATTTCATCTTTCACGTTTGTCTGTAGACCAGACAAAAAGAGAGGCGTTCTTACGCTGTGCAGAAGACCTCTATACCATGGGTGTAATCTGTCCAGTTCCAAAACCAGAACAGGGACAGGGGTTTTACTCAAATCTGTTCATGGTTCCCAAAAAAGAGGGAACCTTCAGACCGATTTTAGATCTCAAATGTCTAAACAAATTTCTCAGAGTCCCATTCATTCAAGATGGAGACCATACGAACATTTTTACCAATGATCCAGGAGGGTCAATATATGACCACCGTGGACTTGAAGGATGCGTATCTTCACATTCCTATCCACAAAGATCATCACCAGTTTTCTCAGGTTCGCCTTCCTGGACAAACATTACCAGTTTGTAGCCCTCCCTTTTGGGTTGGCAACAGCTCCCAGAATTTTCACAAAAGTGCTATTGTCTCTTCTGGCGGTTCTAAGGCCGCGGGGCATAGCAGTGGCGCCCTATCTGGACGATATTTTGATTCAGGCATCAACTTACCAGCTAGCCAAATCTGACACGGACGTCGTGTTGGCTTTTCTAAGGACTCACGGGTGGAAGGTGAATATACAAAAGAGTTCACTAGTTCCACTGACAAGAGTCACATTCCTATGAACTCTGATAGACTCGATAGACATGAAATTTTTTCTGACGGAGGTCAAAAAGTCAAAGATCCTAACTACTTGCCGAGCACTTCATTCCATTCTTCAGCCATCAGTGGCGCAGTGTATGGAGGTCATTGAGTTAATGGTAGCGGCAATGGACGTCGTTCCGGTTGCTAGCCTACATCTCAGACCACTGTAGCTGTGCATGCTCAGACAGAGGAATGGGGATTATGCGGATTTATCTTCTCGGATAAATCTGGATCTAGAAACCAGAGACTCTCTTCTTTGGTGGTTGTTGCAGGATCATCTGTCCCAGGGAATGTGCTTCTGCAGGCCAGCATGGGTCATAGTGACGACGGACGCCATCCTCTTGGGCTGGGGTGCAGTCTGGAATTCCCTGAAGGCTCAGGGTGTTTGGACTCAGGAGGAGTCCCTATTACCAATAAATATTCTGGAACTGAGAGCAATATTCAACGCGCTCCAAGCGTGGCCTCAGTTGGCTTTGGCCAAATTCATAAGATTCCAGTCGGACAGTATAACGACTGTAGCATATATCAATCATCAAGGGGGAAGAAAGAGTACTCTAGCGATGAAAGAGGTTTCCAAAATAATTTGATGGACAGAGACTCACTCTTGCCATCTATCAGCAATCTATATCCCAGGAGTGGAGAACTGGGAAGCGGATTTTCTAATTCGTCAGAATTTTCATCCGGGGGAGTGGGAGCTCCATCCGGAGGTGTTTGCGGCATTTATCCGTCAATAGGGCACACCGGAATTGGATCTGATGGCATCTTGTCAGAATGCCAAACTTCCTTGTTACGGGTCCAGATCAAGGGATCCCCAAGCAGTACTGATAGATGCTCTAGCAGTACCTTGGTCGTTCATTCTGGCTTATGTGTTTCCTCCTTTTCTACTTCTACCTCGTCTGATTGCCAGAATCAAACAGGAGAGGGCTTTGGTAATCTTGATAGCGCCTGCGTGGCCATGCAGGACTTGGTATGCAGACCTGGTGGAAATGTCATCTCCGTGGAAACTGCCACTGAGACAGGACCTTCTAATTCAAGGTCCGTTCCAACATCCAAATCTAATTTCTCTGCAACTGACTGCCTGGAGATTGAACGCTTGATTGTATCTAAGCGGGGATTCTCTGAGTCGGTCATTGATACCTTGATTCAGGCTCGAAAGCCTGTCACTAGGAAAATTTACCTTAAGATATGGCGTAAATATCTTTATTGATGCAAATCCAAGGGCTACTCATGGAGTAGGATTAGGATTCCTAGGATTTTGTCCTTTCTCCAAGAAGGATTGGAGAAGGGATTGTCGGTTAGTTCCTTAAAGGGACAAATTTCTGCTTTGTCAATTTTACTACACAAGCGCCTGGCGGATGTCCCAGACGTTCAGTCTTTTTGTCAGGCTTTAGTTAGAATCAAGCCTGTGTTTAAACCTGTTGCTCCACCATGGAGTTTGAATTTAGTTCTAAATGTGCTTCAAGGGAAGTTTTGTTTTTAGTTGCCATCTCTTTGGCTCAAAGAGTTTCTGAGCTTTCTGCGTTACAATGTGACTCGCCTTATCTTATATTCCATTCTGATAAGGTGGTTTTGCGTACTAAACCTGGATTCCTTCCTAAGGTTGTTTCAAATAAGAATATTAATCAGGAAATTGTTGTTCCTTCTCTGTGTCCTTATCCTTCTTCTAAGAAGGAGCGTCTGTTACATAACTTGGACGTGGTTCGTGCCTTGAAGTTTTACAAGCGACCAAGGATTTCCGTCAAACATCTTCCCTATTTGTTGTTTATTCTGGAAAGCGTAGGGGTCAAAAAGCTACGGCTACCTCTCTTTCTTTTTGGCTGAAAAGCATCATCCGTTTGGCATACGAGACTGCTGGACAGCAGCCTCCTGAAAAAATTACAGCTCATTCTACTAGAGCGGTGGCTTCCACATGGGCTTTTAAAAACGATGCTTCTGTTGAACAGATTTGTAAGGCTGCGACTTTTACAAATTTGATACTTTTGCTTCTTCTGAGGCTATTTTTGGGAGAAAAGTTCTTCAAGCAGTGGTGCCTTCCGTTTAGGTATCTGTCTTGTCCCTCCCGTTCATCCGTGTCCTGTTGCTTTGGTATTGTATCCCACAAGTAAGGATGAATCCATGGACTCGTCGTATCTAGAAGAAGAAATGGAAATTTATGCTTACCTTGATAAATTGATTTCTTCTACGATACGACGAGTCCACGGCCCTCCCTGTCATTTTAGACAGATTATATTTTTGTTTTCAAACTTCAGTCACCTCTGCACCTTTTTAGTTTCTCCTTTTTCTTCCTATACCTTTGGTCGAATGACTGGGGGTGGAGTCAAGGGAGGAGCTATATAGACAGCTCTGCTGTGGTGCTCTTTGCCACTTCCTGTTAGCAGGAGGATAATATCCCACAAGTAAGGATGAATCCGTGGAACGTCGTATCGTAGAAGACATCAATTTATCAGGTAAGCATAAATTTCCTTTTTTGGTGCACATCACAGCTATATTCCTTGGTCTTACCCATTGTGATGAATGACTAAGGGAATTTGACCTATGTGTTACCTTATATGTTTACTAGTCACCCAGGTGTAATAAAAAATGTAAAATATCAATGGGAATATACTTCAAATATATTTTTCTCATATGAATTCATAGGGGTGCCAATAATTGTGCCACACATATATTTAAGATTTTTTTTTCTTATTTTTTTTTATAAACCTATGTTGTGTTTGCAAATGTTTGATACTCTGCTCTCATGGATATTTTTGTGTATTTTTTAAACAAAAGAGCAAAAGGTAAAACAATAAAGACAATTTTTCACAGCCTTCTTTGCTCATATTTACCAAGGGTGCCAATATTATTGGAGGGAACTATACCTAGATATGCTTAGGAGCAGCAATGCACTACTGGGAGGTAGCTGGTGATTGGTGACTATAGACACATCCTTTTGCCTTTGACCCACCAGATGTGTTCGGTTAACTCACAGTAGTTAAAGGGAGATAAAACCCCAAAAAAATATTTCATGATTCAGATAGAGAATATAATTTTGAACAACTTTCCAATTTACTTCTATCATTTAATTTGCGTCCTTCTGTTATTATCCTTTGTTGAAAGGTTTATCTAGGCAAGTTTAGAAGCAGCAGAGAACCTAGGTTCTAGCTGTTGATTGGTGGCTGCATATATATAATGTGTTCAGTTAGAAACCATTAGTGCATTGTTGCTCCTTCAACACATGATACCAAGAGAATGAAACAAATTAGATAATAGAAGTAAATTAGAAAGTTGTTTAAAATTTTAATATCTATCTGAATCATGAAAAAAAAAATGGGTTTTATGTCCCTTTAATTGCTGCTGTAGAGTGAACATTAAAGGGACAACAAAGAAAACAAAGTACACTATTTAAAAAAAAAGATTAGCCTAAATAGTATTGTTGTAATATATATTTATTACATGCCTTCTAGCTAAAGTTGTTAAAATTGAGAGTGATCTTCGCTGTGATGTATTTCCTGTTATGAACTGTATGATACTATAGTATTGTTTCTTCTCCACACAGCTCACTATTTTCCTGCACTCCCTAACCAGCTCTAGTACATTTATAGAGCCACCTACTCAGCTACCTGGAACCACTGGCTGTGGCGGTACTAGCCGTGTACAGTATATTGTGTGCACCATAGAAAGCAGCAGTATTTCTTTAGCTGAAATAAGACAACTTGTAAGGGGAACTTGGTTTAGGCAGCTAAGACAACTTGTAGGGAGAAGTGTAAGTTAACTTTCAGCTGCCCTCATTGCAGAGACTTGTTTGCTACTGAGGTAGCCCAGGCTGCACAGGGATTATAATAATCTACAGAGCACGTCTATCAGGGCAGGGAGGTATCTTCTGCTTTATTTTTTGTGTCCCTACACTTAATTTCTGCTAATGTAAACAGGAAACTGTTTTCTTTATTGCTATGTGCAGTATACTCTGCACATTTAGTATCATTACAGCCAGTGGTAGCTGAGTAGGTAGCTTTATACTTGTAATAAGGATGGTTAGGGAGCTTAGGAAAAAAAGTGAGCTGTGTGAGGAAGGAGCAATACTATAGTATCATACAGTTCATAATAGCAAATGACAACACAGGCAGGTTTACGCTCAATTTTATCAACTTTAGCAGCAATATTTTTAATATATATATATATATATATCAGGGGCGTATTACTGCCTAGGCCGACAAGGCACGGGCCTAGGGCGGCAGCTTGGGAGGGGCGGCATTTTTATCGCTATGCAGTCTGTCAGACAAACTAAATAGCAACTTGGAAGAAGAAAAAAAAAATTTGTGGCGCTATATATTTTTTATTAGTATGTGTGTCATTCATGCCGCTATGTTTAACAGTCAGGACTCAGGAGCCTTATCTGATTAATTATAAAAGTTACGTTACTGCTTATTGAGCACGAGCAGGACTCAGGAGACATACATACTCATACTGTCTTGCATACAGCGGCTGTGAGACTGAGTATCCACTTACTTACAGTCGCTGTATGCAGGAGAGACAGGTGCTGCTGGCTGTGCTATGGATCCTGAACAGGGGCTTCTGAGATCTCTCAGATCTGTGTGTGCACTACTGCTGAGTGAAATCTCCTGGGTACTCCCCTACCCAGAGCTTGCAGCGGTCCTTTTCCTCAAGGTCACCTGATAATCATAACTGCGATTAAGATGTGAGCGGTCATCATAAGAACGCTCCTCTGGGCTCCCCGATACCGCGATTATGACCCCAGGTCCAGGGCACATGTAATTTCAGCGGCAAAACTGACAGCGCTGGGGAGTGCAGACAGTGATGTGCTCAGCCCAACAGTACAGTGAGTGTCTCTATTTCTTCTCGGTATATCAGGTCATTGAGGCGAGTACGCTAGCGGCTAAGTCCTGTGAGACCTATCCTGTGAGACCTGTCCTGTCTAAAGTGGTTCTAGGGGTCCGGTGGCTCACGCTGCTGATCAGCAGGATACCAGGGTTTTTTTTCTAATTGCAGCGCAGCGGTTTGGGACACAGTTCCCTTGCTAATAGCTTGTGAACAGACTTGTAGTTAAGTTTTAGGAATTTTGAATCGTTTGGCTGCTAAAAAAATATTAAGCATGCAGCTGCTGCAAACTTTTCCCACATTGCAGTGAACATTTAGTGACATAAAAGTGTCCTGTAACCTTTATTAAAATATCACACTGTTTTAAAAGGTTGTTTTGTCTTGTTTTCAAAAAAGTAGAACTGCAGCTGCATTTTTTTTTTTAAATAACAAAACATTGTTTTGCCTTCTAGGAAGTTTAAAAATTTTATTTTAAAAAGATAAACAAGTCTAGTTGCTTTTCTTAGTAATGTGAAAGTGAATTATATTCATATTGCTGCTTTTTAACTGTGTAAATGATGTGGTGAAAGTACAATATGTGATTTTATATATATATACAGTATATGTAATGTGTGTCTCCCAGTCCAGGACTATCACTCACACAAGTAAATCACTTTATAATTTAAAAGATTATCTAAACAAACAAGAAGGAAAGCACTCTGTAATATTGCAAAATCAACACATTAAGCCATACAGGTTTATATATATATATATATATATATATATATATATATATATATATATATATATATATATATATATGCAGAATGTGCAGAATTATTAGGCAAATGAGTATTTTGACCACATCATCCTCTTTATGCATGTTGTCTTACTCCAAGCTGTATAGGCTCGAAAGCCTACTACCAATTAAGCATATTAGGTGATGTGCATCTCTGTAATGAGAAGGGGTGTGGTCTAATGACATCAACACCCTATATCAGGTGTGCATAATTATTAGGCAACTTCCTTTCCTTTGGCAAACTGGGTCAAAAGAAGGACTTGACAGGCTCAGAAAAGTCAAAAATAGTGAGATATCTTGCAGAGGGATACAGCACTCTTAAAATTGCAAAGCTTCTGAAGCGTGATCATCGAACAATCAAGCGTTTCATTCAAAATAGTCAACAGGGTCGCAAGAAGCGTGTGGAAAAACCAAGGCGCAAAATAACTGCCCATGAACTGAGAAAAGTCAAGCATGCAGCTGCCAAGATGCCACTTGCCACCAGTTTGGCCATATTTCAGAGCTGCAACATCACTGGAGTGCCCAAAAGCACAAGGTGTGCAATACTCAGAGACATGGCCAAGGTAAGAAAGGCTGAAAGACGACCACCACTGAACAAGACACACAAGCTGAAACGTCAAGACTGGGCCAAGAAATAGCTCAAGACTGATTTTTCTAAGGTTTTATGGACTGATGAAATGAGAGTCTTGATGGGCCAGATGGATGGGCCCATGGCTGGATTGGTAAAGGGCAGAGAGCTCCAGTCCGACTCAGACGCCAGCAAGGTGGAGGTGGAGTACTGGTTTGGGCTGGTATCATCAAAGATGAGCTTGTGGGGCCTTTTTGGGTTGAGGATGGAGTCAAGCTCAACTCCAAGTCCTACTGCCAGTTTCTGGAAGACACCTTCTTCAAGCAGTGGTACAGGAAGAAGTCTGCATCCTTCAAGAAAAAACATGATTTTCATGCAGGACAATGCTCCATCACACGCGTCCAAGTACTCCACAGCGTGGCTGGCAAGAAAGGGTATAAAAGAAGAAAATCTAATGACATGGCCTCCTTGTTCACCTGATCTGAACCCCATTGAGAACCTGTGGTCCATCATCAAATGTGAGATTTACAAGGAGGGAAAACAGTACACCTCTCTGAACAGTGTCTGGGAGGCTGTGGTTGCTGCTGCACGCAATGTTGATGGTGAACAGATCACAACACTGACAGATTCCATGGATGGCAGGCTTTTGAGTGTCCTTGCAAAGAAAGGTGGCTATATTGGTCACTGATTTGTTTTTGTTTTGTTTTTGAATGTCAGAAATGTATATTTGTGAATGTTGAGATGTTATATTGGTTTCACTGGTAAAAATAAATAATTGAAATGGGTATATATTTGTTTTTTGTTAAGTTGTCTAATAATTATGCACAGTAATAGTCACCTGCACACACAGATATCCCCCTGAAATAGCTATAACTAAAAACTACTTCCAAAACTATTCAGCTTTGATATTAATGAGTTTTTTGGGTTCATTGAGAACATGGTTGTTGTTCAATAATAAAATTAATCCTCAAAAATACAACTTGCCTAATAATTCTGCACTCCCTGTATATATATATATATATATATATATATGTATATATATATATGTATATATATATATATATATATATATATATGTGTGTGTGTGTGTGCTTGACGGTGTCCCTCTGAAATTTTTAAATGTTGGGAGGCATGTAATATATGCAGACCATACTGATAATAACGCAAAGAAATAGGAAGGAAAGGGAGACAGGCTGTGATGTGGAGAATTTTATGGGCTGATAATATGTATTTTTATATTAAAAATAAATCAGGTATTATAACTTGCTGTCAGTAAAATATAAAAACTGGACACTAATGATTCAGGACAGGAGCTGCAGTGCAATAGGTTTAGATCTGAGGTTGGTGGGGGCATATAGAGGACAGCCATTAGGGTGGGTTCTAACAGTATCTATGTATGTATGTGTGTTTGTATGTATGCGTGTGTGTGTGTAGTGTACCTGTGTGTGTGTGTGTGTGTGTGTGTGTGACTGTGTACTCCTGTGTGTGTGTTTGCATGTACCTGCCTGTGTGTGTACCTGTGTATGTATGTATCTGTGTGTTTATGCATATGTGTGTTTATGCATATGTGTATATGTATATCTGTTTGTGTGGCTTAGTGCATTGTATATTTTTTTAATATTTTTTTTTTTTATTTGTTTTAATATTTTAGTTCTACGTAGGGGCCCCACACTGTAATTTTGCCTAAAGCCATGCAATTGCTAGGGATTTTGTATTTTAATTTCACATGGTTACTTATTGCTGACTGTCTTCTATCTATCTATCTATCTATCTATCTATCTATAATGTGTCCCTCCCTGCAAATGCATTTAGGTTTAAAGCAACCCACCAACCAGAGTGAATGCAAGCCCTGGTGAATATCTACTTAAAAAGACATAATAATAAAAAAAAAGTTACCCCCTGACCAAAAAATATTATGGTTTAAAAAAGGCCTAAAACCTGGAGGGAGGGGGGGGGTCGGGCAGCAGAATTTTGAGTGCCTAGGGCAGCACAAAACCTAAATACGCCACTGATATATATTATAAATGCTAATGGATACAGTTTCCCTTTAAGTATGTGTTTAACAACTTCAATCGGTTAATCACTTAGGGCTAGATTACATGTGGAGCGCTAAATTATTGCACAGTTTTGATTTAAAGTTGGTGGAAGTGGGGTGTTAGAAAAAAAAAACGGCACTGAAAAGTGCTTTTGTATTGCGGTCTATGGGAACTGTGTGTTCCCATAGAACGCAATGTAAAAATATATATGTATATGATTATATACATATATATTTATGTGTTAATATGTGTATGCCAGTGATCAAGGGCTAGAGAAGACCCGAAACATGTTTGGCAAACTGCTCTGACTAGGATTTACGCCTTAAACTTTGACAAATTTTTTTTTTTATGACACTGTGTTTTTAAAATTTTGGAAATAAAGGCCTTCATTACATATGCAGCGTTGCCCGCAAAATCCTCCGCCGCCAGATTTTATGCGATTTTGGTATTACATATACGGCGTAGCATACAAGTTACGCGCGTATATTTCAGCCTTCGGACGTATTTATTTTAGCCATAGACTAACATAGAACAGCCGCGCAATTTGGTATACAATATACAGCGTAAGGACTTATGCGCACAGAATTCAGAAAATCTACTCCATTCTCATCTCGCCACATATTGCAGGCGCAGCAACCCTTGCACTGACTAAAAAAGCAACTTAACTCCCTGGAAGCCTTAACAAACACATATATTTAAGCAGCATCTCAAGGTTAAAGGGACAGTATCCTATTATATTGCTTTTTTAAGGTTTATTTGTGTATTTGAAATAGTTTGAAGCCACAACATAATCAAATGGATTGAGCTTGTAGGTACTTTATCACATTGTGGACATATACTTGCTTATTTACTTTCAATTGTATTACCTTCATCTCTTTAGAACCCACTGGAGTGTCATTTATTCTAATGCTAACACAGCTTGGCATTGATGCCAAAATATATAAAAGGACAGTCAAGTCCAAAGAAAACCTTCTTCTTTTAAATAGGGCATGTTATTTCAAAATACTTTCAGATTTAATTATTACACTTGCTTTGTTCTTTTCGTATTCTTAGTTGAAAGCAAAACCTAGGATGGTTCATATGATAATTTCTAAGACCTTCTTGAAGGCCGCCTCTTTGCAATTGTGTCAAACCAATCACAGACACCACAACCTCTCACCTGCAGACTTAAAACACCTGATAATGCCCACCCTATCAGTAACATCACTACTATATATACCAATGTGTCAATTTATATTGGATGTGAGATACATTGATTTACATCTTAGAAGTGAATATTACTATATGTACCCTTCATAAACAACTATTGTGGATGTGAGTTATAGTACAAGAATGTCATAAACAGGATAATATTACCTTTTTTTGCCATTTCCACACAGGTCTTATATGTTTTAACAATATTAGTGTACTAAAACACACCTCACATGGATGTGGATGACAATTATATGGTAAGTAACAGAGGACAAGATTTATGGTGAACTATAAGAATATTTATTTCTTTTTTGGCTTCTTAGATGAGGGAGCTGAGGTGGCTGTAGTGGATTTCCTTGTTCTCCTAGTTTGAAAAAATTCTGATGTTTCTGCTGGTGTGCTGGCCACAGATGATAGGCTGGAGGCAGTGTCCTGCTGGTGTGTAAAGTGCTCAACCAACACACCCAAGAGTTGATTTTGTTCTCGCCATCTATTCTCCATCTGCATCTGTATATCAGACAGAATTTGCATCATCTGTGACTGGTTTTGAACACTTCCACTTAATGATGCTGCCATGTCCCTCTGCAGCTCTATGCTACATTTGTGTAACCTCTCTTGGCTCCTGTGGAACCTCTCTTGGCCTCTTTGTCTGCTCTCGGAGCTTGTTATGAGCCTCCTCTGGAGTGCAATGTATTCCTCACCCAGGGGAGAATACAATGCATCCACAGGCTCTTGAGCAGCAGGGCTTCTAGTTGCTTGAGGTGCAGGTTCAGCTGCATCTGCTGTTTCTGGTGGGGCAGGTTCAGCTGCATCTGCTGTTTCTGGTGGGGCAGGTTCAGCTGCATCTGCTGTTTCTGGTGGGGCAGGTTCAGCTGCATCTGCTGGTGCTTGAGTACTTTCATCTATATTTTCATTTGCAGATGGTGGAGCTCGCCCAAGTGATGAGGATGGTGGAACTCGCCCAAGTGATGAGGATGGTGGAGCTCTCAGGGTTGATTGATAGTCCCACTGATGACCAGTGTGTGACCACTCAGCCTGTCCAGTTGGCACTTCTTGTGACATAGTCTGTGGGTAAAAGCCATGACTGCCCTGAAATTGTGTGTGTGTGTGTGGGGGGGGGGGGGGGGGGGGCCAAATACCTGGACCCTTTGTGTCTGTCTTGGCTCCCCCTCAAAGCCAAAAGAAGAATATTCCTCTGGCCAGGAATCTTGCCAGGCGTCATATAGCAATGGTGGTGGCATCACTCCTGGGTCCTCAACTGAAGCAATCCACCCATGCTCATGCCTGGTAGCATACTGTTCATGTGGTTGCCTGAAGACTGGTGGTGGTGGTGGTGGCGGCATGCCTGTGACTGGTGGTGGTGGTGGTGGTGGTGGCGGCATGCCTGTTTGTATCCTCGTGACTGGAGGTTCTGTGGAGGAGTCAAATGATAAGAGGGATTAGTTCAGTCAGATATATGTCCATGTGGGCATACAATGTACATTGATACATGCTAGGGCCTATACTGATTCTCATGTCAAACTCTATAACATGCATGTGCACATTGTGATTTGTGCTATGAGGGATTTTAATATGCGCAGTATACAGGTATGTGTTTCATACAATAGTTATGTGTACATGTCAATGATGGAAAAAATGTGTTCTTTAAGTGACACTATGGTCACACAATTTACTTTAGCCTGATGTAGGCACAGAACCTGCTTTATTGAGCTAAAAGTATTGTTATGTCTATAGTGTCCATTTATTGAAAACTCTACATGTGGCTTGTGGCCTGTGTTACTCTGAGACATGTTAGTATTGCACTATTCCACCTCATATCATGAATTGCATTGTGTTAAGTAGCATTAATGTCAAATATAATTGTAGATGTTTTTGTTAGTAGGCCAAATACCATGCTCCTCATTGTGTACATGAATATGTGATATTAAAGGATGTTATATCTCAAATACATATAATACTGATGTGTGGGATGTTACTCACCAGCATGATGTGCTGTGGTTGCAGCCCCTGAGTCACGAGCCCCTGGAAGTCCATGGACTGCTGTGATACTCAGGGACCTGCGTATCATCTCCTGCCAGGTGTTATACTCTATGTCCATGGATGGACCACCGCCTGTTCTCCTCTGGTGCATAGCTTCCTGCCCCATCTTTTCTTTGATCCGCCTCTTGCAGTCATTCCACCGCTTTATAAGGCCCTCGACAGTCCTCCTCTGCGGGGCCACACTGTTGACGGCATCCTCTATCGCCAACCATGCAGTTTTTCGCCTTTTGGCACTGTCTTTGCCCTTCTCCTGCCCGAAGAGGGCACTGTAATTGTCCATGATGGCCTGGACTAGGGCAACATTTTCATCGAATGAGAAGTTGGGACATCTCAGCCTCTCATCCTCCATGGACACCTGGCTTGCTCCCTCTGATGTCCCTGGTGTGGGTTCCTCCCTATCCTCTCCCTCCTCCCCCCTTCTGTCCACATGTGCACCCTCTGTCCCTCTCCTAGATGTGCCTGGTCTCTGGGGCTCTCGGGCATCTCCCCTCCCATCATCCCTTCTAGCTCTCCCTCTCCCCACTCCACTTACTCCCTGACGGGGACCTCACTACTCCTCCTGTCCTCTACAATACTCCTCTCCCTGCCACTCCTCTCCCCTCCGCCCTACCTCTCCCTGCCATCCTCACACTACACACACTCACACTCACTCCCAGTTCAATCACACACAATCACAACCAAACACTCAGCCTATCACACTGTAAAATTCAAATAAAATGTGTGAGGTGTTAGAAAAAAAAGTGTGGTGTATTTGTATATGTATGTATGCAAAATGTGTGCAATATGTAAAAATTATGTGTAAGTGTACAAGCTTAATCAAACAACAATGCGACATAGCTAACTCCTCTGTTTGCGCCTTTCTCTCTACTCTCACTAATCCTACACTCCAGTGTAGTGTGCTGTAGCTCAACAAACCATCTAAACACACTGAAGAAAATGGCGTGTGCGCATGGGTTTATATATGAATTTTGAATAGCGTAATTATGTGTCGCATTTATATTTGAAATCGCAATTCATTTTTACGAGTGTTAGCCTAATTTGCGTAAAACTACTCTTTATTGACACTTTCCGTGGACAAAATACTGGCGTCAGTTACTTGCGACGACTAAAATGTGTATTTGCGCTTATTTCAGAAGATCGCAAGTTTGTCTTACCAGTTTAGCATCTAACGGCACAGTATATGTAATACCCCAATGTGCAAGGTGAAATTACGGGCGGCGCATTATATTTGATCGCGCCCAAAACTTTTTGCATTTTTTAATATGGACTGATTTTTGGAATTTGATGGCGCGGACTATAAAGTATATGTGTTAATATTTGTATATACACATAATAACACATAAATATATACATCAGAACGAGGCTCCCATTGGAGCCTATAGGAGCATGCTCTCGTGAGCGCAATGCTTCCTAGCAATGCAAACATGAGCTTGCGTTCACATTGCGATTATCTTATAATACCAGGGCACATTATCGCACATGCAAGCGATATTTAGTGCTCCACTTGTAATCTGGCCATAGAGTATTTTATTATTGCACAGTTGCTTGCATACAACACATTGTTTGCATTATAAAGGTACAGTAAAGTCAATAACATTAAACTTTTAAATTGATTGAACTACATTAAAAAGTTGTTTCAAATGTCATGCACTAATCAATTATCAGTTTTACCCTTCGTATCCTTTGTTAAAGAGTAATCCTAGGTGAGCTCAGGAGCGTGCATGTGCCTTAAAGGGACAGTATACACCAACGTTCATTTAGCTGCATGTAATAGACACTACTATAAAGAAGAATATGCACAAATACTGATCTAAAAATCCAGTATAAAACCGTTTAAAAACCTACTTAGAAGCTCCCAGTTTAGCACTGTTGAAAAGGTTAGCTGGAAAACACACCCCCCCCCCCCCCCCACCAGTTCCTCTGCATATAAAAAGACCCTTTAAACAAGCAGGAGTAGGTAGACACCAGTATACTTCTAAAACTTTGAGGCTTGGTTGGGAGCCTGAAAACCAGCACAATGTTATTTAACAATAAACACAACTATACATTTTTTTAAAAAAAAGAAGCTGTATAGGCTACATTTATGCAATTAAAAAATCTAGTGTATAATGTCCCTTTAAGCCATCTGGCAATAGTGTTTGCAACATTGTTTCTAGCAATGTTATACATAGTTACAATCACTGCTACCATAGACTGCTATAAACACATGCGTGCTCCTAAGCTGCTAACAGGTGCCTATTTAGTTGTAGTCTTCAACAAATTATACCAAAATTTGATAATATAAGTAAATTGGAATGTTGTTTAAAATTGCATGCTCTATCTGAATCATGAACGTTTTTTCCGATAGAGAATGCAATTTAAAAAAGTTTCCAATTTACTTTTATTATCAAATCTGCTTTGTTCTTATGTTATTCTTTGTTGAAGAGATATCGGGATAGGTAATGTGCAAGAAATAGTGTTGCTATCTAGTGCTCTTTCTAATGTATAGCATTGTTTCAAAACTGTTGCCTTATTATGCTGCAGGCACGTGTACACTCCCGAACTTACCTTCCCTCTTTTCAACAAAGGATAAAAAGGAACCAAAGCAAATGTAATAAAAGAAGTTCACTGGAAAGTTGTTTAAAATTGTATGTTCTATCTGAAACAAGAAAGAAAAAATTTGGTATTTATGTCCCTCTAATTTTGGCATAACTGTCGCTTTAAAGGGACATTCCACTTTTGAATAGAATCATTTTTGCAATATACTTGTAATAAAAGTTATTGCCTATCAAGAGTGTATTTAAGTATGCTCCGTACATCTGCATTTTAAATACAGAAATTGTTCAGACAGCCTAAAGTGCTTGTATCATCTAGTAATTACTTAATTTGTAAATTGCTAACAAGATACAAGCCCCACTGGAGATTGGAGCAGCTGCAGCATTTAAAATGCTTCACATGCACAGAAAAATTGTAACACTAAAAAATAGAGAGAACTTTTGCTAGAACCATATTTGCTAACACATGTATATTGCAAATATGTTTCTGTCCAAAGATGTAGTTCATCTATGTGCAATTCAGTTTTGACTGGAATATCCCTTTAACATATAAGTAATAGATATTTCATATATAGTTTGCAGAAAATATATACTTTTCTTTTTTTAAGATCAGTTTCTTTTTTTTTATTAAATAAATAAAGAGAGAGACACGCTCTACCTGGAAACGAACAATAGCATAATAGCTTGTTCTGTGGCTAGTTACCAACCAAGAAGCAGCCTCTTTTTGCTCAACGTGTGCCTTTCACAGAGAAGAACTTTCCTGAAGCATATCAGTCTGATCCTGACTTGACAGTACAGTCCAGCCCCGAAATACCAGGCAATCCCTCTCTGAACGAGAGAAACAGCAAAACTTCAGACGTACGTTTCGGCCTATTGTGGGCCTCGTCAGTGAGGTGCAGCCATATCCCTCTAGGCACACTGAGCAACGGGTCCATGTCTGGATTCCTGCATCACACTTTTTTTTTTATTTCCTACCTACCTCATCCTTTTTTCATTTAGAAGCCTCTACATTATAATTCCAAACAGTTTAGTGTGACAGACTAGCTTTCATGTAACTCGCCCATCTTACACTATTTGAATGCTTAAAGATGGAGCTTTATACATAAGCTGCTTCTTTAGCATAATTCCATTGCCGATACTAGGTGCATTTAATCCTACTTATTCATTTATTACATATATTTCAACCTTATTTTTTTGTGTTAAGTTTAATTAGGAGATACAAGCTCATGCATTAATCAGTCAGCACATGCAATCAGCCAGAATACTAAAAATAGGAATTCTTTTGAGGAGAAATGTATAATATTCATCATGGTACAGTTTGTGTGTTTTGATTTTAGATTCAAAGTACTATAGGTCTAGATGGATTCTGTAAACAAAAATGAAAATAAAGTGGTTACTGCACCTAAGACACAATTGAGTTTGTACACTCAGGAGATTGAAACAAGGGTGGCTGCCAAAAGGAAAGATTGGCTAGAAAACCATTTTAAAAAGAACAAGATGTCCCAAAGCTTGATGTACATTGGACATCTTTCTTGCTCTTTGGAACAAAGCACAATAAAGCCTTCTGACAGATGAAATATGTAGGGGACAAAATCCTGTTAATTCAATTGTGTATTTGCATATGCTACTCAGTTTGTGTTATATAGTGCTATGAGTTATTGTCTGGTATTTCTTTTTTGTTATTGGTTATTCATTTTCATTTAATTTTTGTAATATCCATTTTAATCTTTTCAGCTAAATATTAAATGAATGGAGATATAATACAAAAGCCAGGTAGCGTCTCCGTGCATTTAAATAGCGTATAAATGTCTGCAAGCGTATATTAGCCCTGCTGTACTCCTACAGAGTCTGCTTTAATGATTGTTTTACTCGATTTAAACTTGATTTAAAAAAATGTGTAATTTAAATATGCCTCATAATAGTTTCATGCAGACCATCCTGTTTCCTTCACAATGCTAACTAAAATTTAAGTTGATAAAAAGTCAGTTTTAAAATAACCAAATTTAGTTGAAAATAGTTTAGAATTTAGCTTTTTTAATGTCCTTTTAAAGGGATATGAAACAGCACTCCTATTGTAAAAAAATATGTAAAAGTAAACATAAAAATAAAAAGATTGTGTTAAATAACCGAAACAACGTACTTGTTTTCTTGCTAAATTAGCACTTAGAAATTCTCAGACTAGCCACAGCCTGCAGCTAATTAAAGGAGCTATGATTACAGAAATCAAGTTCTACTGTCATATTATTTTTGCAGCAAAAGTCCTCTACTTCGCATGAGGTGTGTCCTAGCAACATTACAAAGACAAAGCTGCTCCTTTGCCTTCCTGTAGAGACCACAGCCCCCCTGTAGGGTAGTGACAATAAGTTATGGGGACTTCACAAATAAGTAAAAAAAATAATAATAAGTAAAAGCCCTTTTTAAATAATATATATATATATATATATATATATATATATATATATATAATATAATATATATTATATAGTTATTATTATAATAATACATATTGGAATGATTTCGATTAAAGCAATATGAAACCTAACATGTTTCTTTCATGATTCAGACAGACCATGGGATTATAAACAACTTTCTAATTTTACTTCTATTGTCTAATTTACTTAAATCTCTTGGTATCCTTAATTGAAAAGAATAGCTAAGAACGTTTAGGTGCAGCAATGCACTACTGGGAGCTAACTGCTGATTGGTTGCTGTATACAAATGCCTCTTTTCACTGGTTCACCAGATATTTTTAAGTATCTCCCAGAATGCAGCACATTTGATAACAGAAGTAAATTGAAAAGTTGTTTAAAATCACATGCTCTATTTGAATCGTAAAAAAAAAAAATGGGTTTCATGTCCTTTTAAGTATAACTTAATTGAATTTTTTTAATGAACAATCGTTCCCCTTAGTAAATGTGCCCATTGTAAAGTTATCAGTTGTTCTTTCCGTGTTTATCTTTTTTTTTTTTTCAGTTTGAATATTTGGCCTGTATAACAACAAAATCAAATCTTGAACCTTCTTGCTTTTAATTTGGAAAAAAAAACATTTATATTAAAACTAGGACCAGTTTCCATAAAGCAACTTTGTATTATATGTGCTGTTTTAAAAAAATACATTTTCTTTAAATGTGAGAGTAGCACCTTGTACATTCACTTGGCTGTCAATCAAGCAAGAATAGTGTGTAGCCACCAATTAACAGCTGCATATGCTCTGAAACAAGCACTGTGCAAAGGTGCCAGCATCAGAGATTTAAAGGGAGATTAAAGTCAACCTATTTCTTTCATGATTCAGATAGAGCACACAGTTTTCAAAAACTTTCTATTTGCACATCCTTTTTAAATGCGCATTTTCTGAGGCACCAGCTCCTACTGAGCATGTGCAAGAGCCAAGGTCTGTCACATGATACAGGTAGTCGGCAAATGTAAGAAAATTTCAAATTGATCAGAAAAAAAATCTACTGCTCATTTGGAACTCAGAATATGAGCAAATGCATTGTCTTTTTACTTAGAAACACAATAGTGAGCACAGCACTCAGCTTTCAGTCCTTGTAACTTGTCTTTTTACTACGCATTTATTGATTATGCAATTTTACTGTATTTATTGGTCCTTTAAACAAACCGCTAAAGCTTCCATTTATATTGTAAAAGTACATAAAAAGGTCACCTGGGCTATGGAGTCCAGCATACTGAAGAGGATAGAAGTACTCATTTATCAGATGTCTTTGTAATGTATTTTATTTTCCAATACTCTGCACCACCTGTTTAACTGTATTGGTTTAGTGATCTAATAAACTAAGGGCTAGATAGTATGTGGCCCACTACTGATAGCAGCAGTTTGACAGTGTTGCTGAAATGTCCCTATCAATAGCAGGTTGCAAACTATAATACTTAAATTGCTCAAACACTGAGGGTTCAATCTATCAGTGTGGCGGCTTCCAGTTGTGATGGCTATTGTTTGTTTTTGAGGGAGCCGATATGACTTAGTATCGACCGTATCCTATTAGGTGTAACATTCCACATTGATGCTGCTGGCCCTTCTAACCTAATTAGTCATAAAAGCAGTTGTGTGGTTTATTTAGCTTCCATACAACCGATTTTAGGTACATAAAACAATGCAGAGGATCAAAATAAAATTATCCTTTTGCATTGAGATCATCTCCTAACAAAGTTAAATCCTAACCAAAACAACTAAATATAACCTCTCCCACTGCAAAATACTCTAAGTGCTCTCACCAACCCCCTACTGCAAAATAACCTAAGTCTAAATCCCCTCTGCAAAATACTCTAATCCTAACCTCTACCATATTACAATACCCCATCACCACTACAAAATATTGTAACCTTCCCCAAAGCATTTAACTGTCCTGACCTGCCACCCACCTCTTGTTAACCCTAACCACAGTAGCACAATCTCTCCCCTAATGCAGATAATCCTTACCGCTATTTCCTTCCTCCTCAGTACCCTATAATTGCTGACCTGAACTCTTATCGTCACATTTAACCCTAACCTCAACTAAGCCATAGCTCTGGTGCCTAAGTTATATAAGTAGCAGTTTTATTGAGACTAACGTCAGTCACCAACATTCAAGTGGCTCCATTATTCAGTGATCTGTGCATATTATGCTGCCACTAAATACTAGAGATGGAAGTATGATCCAGCCACTTACAATAATATAAAAATGCAAAAAGAAAATACTCTAATATGTAAGAGCATTTTATTATTGCACTATTGCTTGTATATAACTGTGTTTAAACCCTGCAAATATTTTAAACACAAAGTTAAACTCCGCTCCAGAGCAGCAATGCACTACTGGGAGCTAGCTGAACACATATGGTGAAGCATTGACATAAGACAAATGTGTATAGACATCAATCACCAACTAGCTCTCAGTAGTGTTAGATATGTACTTATTATTTTGTCAACAGATTCCGAAATAGCACAAAATAAATTTAAACATAGAAGTGAATTTAAAGTGTCAGTAAACCTTAAAAATAATGTTATATAATTCTGCACATAGTGCAGAATTATATAACATTATATTAGCGCAAACATTATAAAACATAATTTCCCCTTTGAATTTTTTTAAAAAAACTGCTGTTTTACAGACCCGCTCTCTGTGATCTTCTGAGCGGGTCTGTTATATTCACTCAGCGCATCGGGCCAGCTGTATAGTCATAGCCCGGCCCGACTGCGCCATAACACTAAGTGCAGCTCGCTCCTGCTCTGTCAGACAGCAGGAGCCAGCTGCACTTAGTGTTATGGCGTGGTCGGGCCGGGCTGTGACTATACAGCTGGCCCGATGCGCTGTTTGAAAAAAACAGACCCGCTCAGAAGATCACAGAGAGCGGGTCTGTAAAACAGCAGTTTTTTTTAAAAAATTCAAAGGGGAAATTATGTTTTATAATGTTTGCGCTAATATAATGTTATATAATTCTGCACTATGTGCAGAATTATATAACATTATTTTTTAGGTTTACTGTCCCTTTAAGTGTCTGTCCCTTTAAGTGTAAAAATCATGTGCTCTATCAGAATCATACAAGTTTTAATTTTGACTTCCCTATCCCTTTAAATGGAGCTGATATAAAAAATGTTTAATTAAGGCTCAGTTCAGTCACTTCCATCGGATCTAGTCCCAGGTGTATGTTTGTAATTCCAAAGTATATTTTAAGTCTGCTTGTGTACGTCTTAAATTGCATGTTTGTATGTTTAACAACTTTGCAAAGATTAAGCGCAGTAATAAACACATAGTTGAAGTCCCTCTCCGGAGTGGCAATGCGTTTCTGCTTCTGAGCAGGACATGGCAAGTGAGCCAGTCAGTAGTAACCTACATGTAGCTACCAATCACAGACCTTGTCCTGCTCATAAACGCAGCGGAAGCACATTTGGAGCACAACTATAACTGTGTTTAAGGATTTACACACATTATTCACACAATTGAGCATTTATTTAATAATGAAATGGATAATATGCTTATTACAGTAGAATGGCCCATACAGCTCTCTGTCTTCCTCTCTTTTCTCCCGTATGGTAACTGCTTATGAATGCCCTTCCTCCGGTCCTCTGCTGCAGTGTGTAAGCTTCTCTGTTGCTGTACAATTCTGTACACATTTGTTCCTCTACTTTCTGAATGAAGTTTAAAGGCTTCTAATCCCAGCTGGAACCCTCAGTAATAGCCGGTGTGCACTTGGTTACAGCATTCTGTCAGCTGATAATAGGACTTGCTGAATTAAGTATGTGAGAAATGTGCTCAATGCTTAGTCCTGGAACATTAAAAAATACTATTTACTCGCTTAACATTTCCTTTCATTCTAAATTAAATACACTATATCTGTGACTGCCTAATAAATATTGTATGGCTGTTTACTAGTGAATAGATACTGTTGATTAGCATCTTAAATGAATGTACTGTCAATAAGGAATTCATTTTTTAACAGTAATATATTAAACTTTATGGACATGTATAATAATAATAATTGCTTACTGACAAGTCTTTTCACTTAAATTGTGCACATAACTGAATTACCGTTTCAGCTTCCGATTATCAGATAAAAGCTGAGGCTTGTACTTTGAGTCACTTTAACTCACTTTAAGTAGAGAAAAAAAAGCTTGTTGTTTATTACTATTATTATTGTTATTATTTGTTTGTAGAGCTCCAACAGATTCGGCTATATGCACTTATTGTTATTGTATATTCTATTGTTATTGTATATTATATTGTTATTCAAATGCAATCTATGTTGTATATACCTTGGATGATTATGATTAATTTTTTCTTCTTCTTGTTTTTCAGATCAAAGAGTAACAATATGCTCCCTGCTTCACTATTGGATCACTGATATCCTGCCCATACAAAATGCAAAATAAAGTTTTTATATCAGATTGTTTTTGATGAATATTTGTGTGTATTACAAAGAATCGTATTTTAACAAACTCGCATATTACATGCTGATATTTTTCATTCTCCAAAAATGATAAATCCCCATAAACACTGAACTCTGTTTTAAACCATTTTGCATAAGTACCATTTTGGAGCTACAATGAATTGTCATTTAAGAGGATTTCAGCAGCAGTACGTATCACCAATCACCAACCATGCCCGCTCTTTTGCTAAAAAAAAAAAACCCTATTCTAAAAAACCCTAATCTAACAAAATGCCCTGATTATAGCTCTTTTGCAAAAAATACTAAAACTAACCTGCCCCCTAAAAAAAAAAAGTCTAAACCCCAAATTTTATTCTTTAATGGATAAGGATATTACTTTCTGAAATTTAGTGCAGAAAACTTCCTTTGCACTTATTTGTATTCTCTTCTTACTCTAGGACATACTTTAAGGGACAGTCTAGGCCAAAATAAACTTTCATGATTCAGATAGAGCATGTAATTTTAAACAATTTTCCAATGTACTTTTATCACCAAGTTTGCTTTGTTCACTTGGTATTCTTAGTTGAAAGCTTAACCTAGGAGGTTCATATGCTAATTTCTTAGATCTTGAAGGCCACCTCTTTTCAGAATGCATTTTAACAGTTTTTCACCATTAGAGGGTGTTAGTTCACGTATTTCATATAGATAACACTGTGATCGTGCACGTGAAGTTATCTGGGAGCAGGCACTGATTGGCTAAACTGCAAGTCTGTCAAAAGAACTGAAATAAAGGGGCAGTTTGCAGAGGCTTAGATACAAGATAATCACAGAGGTTAAAAGTATATTAATATAACTGTGTTGGTTATGCAAAACTGGGGAATGGGTAATAAAGGGATTATCTATATTTTAAAACAATAAAAATTCTGGTGTAGACTGTCCCTTTAAACATTCTACTGATAACATTCTCAGTATTAGGTTAAAGTTTTTGAGGTAAGTTTATGTTTTAGCCAATAGGAATGCCCTTCTCCAGCTTATTAGTGCTGGCTTCATCAGCACATACAGGGAGTGCAGAATTATTAGGCAAGTTGTATTTTTGAGGATTAATTTTATTATTGAACAACAACCATGTTCTCAATGAACCCAAAAAACTCATTAATATAAAAGCTGAATAGTTTTGGAAGTAGTTTTTAGTTTGTTTTTAGTTATAGCTATTTTAGGGGGATATCTGTGTGTGTAGGTGACTATTACTGTGCATAATTATTAGGCAACTTAACAAAAAGCAAATATATACCCATTTCAATTATTTATTTTTACCAGTGAAACCAATATATCACCTCAATATTCACAAATATACATTTCTGACATTCAAAAACAAAACAAAAACAAATCAGTGACCAATATAGCCACCTTTCTTTGCAAGGACACTCAAAAGCCTGCCATCCATGGATTCTGTCAGTGTTTTGATCTGTTCACCATCAACATTGCATGCAGCAGCAACCACAGCCTCCCAGACACTGTTCAGAGAGGTGTACTGTTTTCCCTCCTTGTAAATCTCACATTTGATGATGGACCACAGGTTCTCAATGGGGTTCAGATCAGGTGAACAAGGAGGCCATGTCATTAGATTTTCTTCTTTTATACCCTCTCTTGCCAGCCACGCTGTGGAGTACTTGGACGCGTGTGATGGAGCATTGTCCTGCATGAAAATCATGTTTTTCTTGAAGGATGCAGACTTCTTCCTGTACCACTGCTTGAAGAAGATGTCTTCCAGAAACTGGCAGTAGGACTGGGAGTTGAGCTTGACTCCATCCTCAACCCGAAAAGGCCCCACAAGCTCATATTTGATGATACCAGCCCAAACCAGTACTCCACCTCCACCTTGCTGGCGTCTGAGTCGGACTGGAGCTCTCTGCCCTTTACCAATCCAGCCACGGGCCCATCCATCTGGCCCATCAAGACTCACTCTCATTTCATCAGTCCATAAAACCTTAGAAAAATCAGTCTTGAGATATTTCTTGGCCCAGTCTTGACGTTTCAGCTTGTGTGTCTTGTTCAGTGGTGGTCGTCTTTCAGCCTTTCTTACCTTGGCCATGTCTCTGAGTATTGCACACCTTGTGCTTTTGGGCACTCCAGTGATGTTGCAGCTCTGAAATATGGCCAAACTGGTGGCAAGTGGCATCTTGGCAGCTGCACGCTTGACTTTTCTCAGTTCATGGGCAGTTATTTTGCGCCTTGGTTTTTCCACACGCTTCTTGCGACCCTGTTGACTATTTTGAATGAAACGCTTGATTGTTCGATGATCACGCTTCAGAAGCTTTGCAATTTTAAGAGTGCTGCATCCCTCTGCAAGATATCTCACTATTTTGACTTTTCTGAGCCTGTCAAGTCCTTCTTTTGACCCATTTTGCAAAAGGAAAGGAAGTTGCCTAATAATTATGCACACCTGATATAGGGTGTTGATGTCATTAGACCACACCCCTTCTCATTACAGAGATGCACATCACCTAATATGCTTAATTGGTAGTAGGCTTTCGAGCCTATACAGCTTGGAGTAAGACAACATGCATAAAGAGGATGATGTGGTCAAAATACTCATTTGCCTAATAATTCTGCACTCCCTGTATATATATATATATAATTCTATGGTTTCACCTCATGCAAAACATTTCATAATCTCTCTGTAATTGGTTGCAGGGACGTGTCTTCTGCTTCCCTTTATGGATCCACAATATACTCCTATTTCCATAACCTCTGCTGATATGTTTCAGTATTGGTTTGGCTGTTTTGCTGCTTGTTTGTGTATCTGCACTTGATGGACTCTCTTTGGGATACTGCTGCATAAGCATAGCCAGAGGAGGGGGGATTTTGCAGGTAAGTGCTTTAACTTAGCTCGCACACTTCTCAGAGGCTATTTGTAGGAACTCAGTCAGGTACAAGAATAGCCAGGGGACTAACTCTTGACACACTTTTTGCCTATTTTGCATTCTTTATACTGTTTTTAGACATTACAGACTATAACAAATTGCTTTATTAACTCTCTGGCAGCTCTATGGAGACTTTTTTAGCAACGTTTTATAGTAGGCGTTTGGCCCTTTAAGGTATCTGCTAGTGTTTTTTGTGCAATCAACAGTTTGGTTGTGCACACTCTAGTTTGTAGGGGATGTGTGTTTTATGGGGTTTTAATGCTTATTATGCTCAGTACAGAAAATGTTTGGTTATTTTTCAATTTTATTTTTTGCCCTTTCTCTAGCAGTTAGCCCAGCCCCACCTCAACTTAATGGTCTTTTTCAAATTTCCTCAGTCTAGATAAGCAGTGCAGTCTTATAGATCTGTAATTCATCCAGTTTGATACATCTAATTATGAATTTATTTGCTTGAAAGGGATGAGTACTCATACAAAGTGCTGCCACATGGTTTATTTAGCATTTTCAGTCTGCAGTCTGTTTTTTTAGTTCAGTTAACACTAAGCTTAAAGAGTATCAGAGCATTTATACAGGGCTCTCTGCTTGTTTTTTTAATTATCTGTATACTTTATGAAAAAGTGAAGGATAATCTAACATTTAAAGAAAAGCAAAAGCAAACATTGAAGGAATTAGAAAATAATAAAGATAGTGATGAAACCTGCTGATAAGGGTGGAGGGATTGTGATCCTGGATAAAGATCACAATCTTAGAATGTGTAGTAATTTAGTTAATGACACAACTACATATAAGGAATGTATCGCAAACCCAACTAGATTCTATAAATTAGAATTGAAAATGATTCTTACTAAAGTAAAAGATAAAAGTTTTCGGAATGATCAATAATTTAACTTTCTTTGCCTGAAATCCCAAAATTCCTCTACTGTATATACTCCATAAAATACATAAATCAATATCTGATCTCCCCAGGACGGCCTATTGTGTCAGGTATTGACTCCCTGACAGCAAATTTATCGCACTATGTAGACCACTATTTACAAAATTATGTGTTAAAATTGGATTCCTACTTAAAAGACTCCACCTTTTCTAATACATTTAGAACATCTGTAGATTGGAAAGATGATTTTTGATTTGTGACATAACCTCTCTTATACACGTATTAGACACAGAGATGGATTAGAAGCCATCAAACATTTTTAAGTACAGATGGAAATCTAAAGAACTAAGTGATTTTATATTGGATGGTATTAGATTTATTTTAACTCATAATTATTTTAACATTAAAAACTAATTTTATGATCAAATATGTGGAACCACTATGGGGACCAGGTTTGCCCCTAGTTATGTTAATCTTTTTTTGGGTAAGTGGGAAAACCATTTTATTAATAATATAAGGTATGGAGCAGCCTCTTTTAACCCAGTTCTGTTTTTCACAAAGGAAAACTTTCCTGAAGCATATTAGTCTAATCCCGCCAACTAAGGTCAGTCCACCCCTGAAATACCAGGAAATTCTCCTTTAAACAAGGAACATGACAACCCCAGACAATTATTTTGGGTTCCTATGGGCCTCGTCAGTGAGGTGCAGCCATATTCCTCTAAGCTTCACTGGGCAAGGAGTCCATGTCTGGTTTCCCCTATCACCCTTAGGGAGACCTCCCCAGAGTCATTATTCAAATGCATACAAAGTGAGAAGCTCTCTACCAGGAACAAACAACAGCTCAACTCTCACCATCAAGCAAAAACTGCCAGGTTGCTATTATAGTAATGAATAGACATTTGTAGAAATAAGCACTCTCTGGTCTTCTGTCATATGTGTTAAAAATTCTTTATTGAGCCGGGACGTTTCGGGACCAATAGTGTCCCTTCTTCTGACAAACAACAAATGATCAAGTGCAAGCTTATAAAGGCCTGTAAACCCCTCCCTTCAGGGCTACCAATCATAGATAGCCATGTGCAAAACTAGGTGTGTGCGATTCATATTGTAAATAACATCAAGTGAATTTTATAAATAGTGCTAATATAAAGATCATGTCGTGTATGTGCTCAGCAAAGAAGGCCAATGGACGTTTGCCCCCCCAGCAAAAACCTAAGAGATCTATAAATGAAAACATATATCATCCCAGATACCCCCCAATACACCTGGTTGAAGTAGAAGAAAGGGTGTTTTAGGTGTTCGAGTTGCGTGACCTGCAACAGCATGTTGACGGGGACACATTTTCATCACCCTGATCGGAAAAAGAAATATGAAATCAAGTTCTTTTTGACATGCACTACCCAATATATCATCTACTTATTGAACTGCCCTTGTGGCAAATTCTACACAGGAAAAACCACCGATGACGCCCGAACAAGAATGGCACACCATAGATCTAGCATCAGATCAGCCATTTCAAAAAGAAAACTGACCAACCGGTGGCTCGCCACTTCCTGGAAGCAGGCCACATAGTGACTGATTTAAGGTTTTGGATTATTGATCACGTACCAATTCTGAAGAGAGGAGGTGACAGAGCCAAGATTCTTTTGCAGAAAGAATCTAGGTGAATCTATGAACTTGGGACGTTAACACCTAGAGGCCTTAATGTATTTACTGGCTGGCAGTGCTATCTATGAGAGTCCACCTCTTCCATTCCCAACATACCAATGGGGATCCAAGGGGGCGCCCCCTTGCGGCAGATGCATACCGATGGAGAGTCCATGTATTCTGTTCTAACATTTAAAGACCCCTCAGATCAACATCGCTACATAACTTCTATTTCAGCTGAGGGCCTAATCATCCATCTAGATACAGCAACTCTACTGTTCAGATCCCCTATTTCCCATGTGACAACGAGACCCATTTACACTGTTACCTGTACAAAAAACTTAAAAATGATCCTGGCGATAATTATTTAGAACAAATGGAGATATTACTTAAAGGGACAGTCTAGTCCAAAAAAAACTTTCATGATTCAGATAGGGCATGTAATTTTAAACAATTTTCCAATTTACTTTTATCACCAATTTTTCTTTGTTCTCTTGATATTCTTAGTTGAAAGCTTAACCTAGGAGGTTCATATGCTAATTTCTTAGACCTTGAAGGCCGCCTCTTAAAAATGCATTTTAACAGGTTTTTTACCACTAGATGGTGTTAGTTCATGTTTTTCATATAGATAACAATGTGCTTGTGCACGTGAAGTTACTTGGGAGCCATCACTGATTGGCTAAACTGCAAGTCTGTCAAAAGAACTGAAATAAAGGGGCAGTCTGCAGAGGCTTAGTTACAAGATAATCACAGGGGTAAAAAATATATAAATATAACTGTGTTGGTTATGCAAAACTAGGGAATGGGTAAACAAGGGATTATCTATCTTTTAAAACAATAACAATTCTGGTGTAGACTGTCCCTTTAAAGAAGTGCTATCTACAAAATGAATTATTTCAAATTTAAGTTTCTGATGGTAAAGGATTTCAGAACTCCAATATTTTATTTCCTCCCCAAGGTACATAAGAACTTAGAGAGACCACCGGGTCGATCTATAATATCCGGCATAGAATCCATAACATCTAATCTGTCACAATACATAGATTATTTCCTACAAGGCTATGTCAAGAACTTACCATCACATCATTCAGATTCTACACACTTTTTGAATATAATAGATTCAGTGGAATGGGAAAAGAATATGATTCTGGTGACATGTGATGTTAGTGCTTTGTACACTAATATAGACCATAATTTGGGTTTAAAGGCTATTGAATACTACCTGGGATGGGATGATAATATGACAAAAGAACAAGGAAAATTTATTTTATTGTATACATTTTATTTTAAATAAGAATTATTTCAAATTTGAAGAGAACTTTTTTCTACAAATCAAGGGAACGGCTATGGGCACAAGGTTCGCACCCAGTTATGCGAATCTATTCATGGGGAGATTCGAAAACCAACTATTGAAGAAAAACTCCCCATGGGGTGCGAACCTTGTGCTCTATAGATGTTTCATTAATGATACGTTTTTTATTTGGAAGGGGGACTGGAACTGTTAAATTTATTTATAGAAGATCTTAAAGGGCAACTGTAAGTAAATATTTTCTATGCCTGTTACTAACTAATTACCCCAAATACGCTTTTTATCAATAGCATTTCATTAACATATCTCTACCGTATATCAGAAATCTTGTCTGCAAATTTAATTGTTTTCCTAACCCACTCCGTGGGTATCCTTTGCTCTGTACCAATCCGTTTACAATACCTAGGTTTCAAAATGGCGCTTTAAACACAAAGTTATTGGTTTAAGTATTTTGAACACACAGTGCTGAAAAATAGTGGGCAGGATAACGTGACATCATCGGAGAATAAAAGATATAACTTTTAGAACGTTATGAAACTTCGTGTTGGAGAAAATATAGGTCAGTAGGTTTTAATTAATGTTTATTAACTTTAATATGTTAGTTGTTTAGCTTAAAAATTATAACAGAAAGTAATCCTTTAATGATAATGACCTTGGCCTAAGTTTTATGCATGAATATAGCTATGAAAAAATTAGCTTCTTAGATATTGAAATAGAAATAGTGAGTGGACAAATTAAAACAAGGACATATTTTAAGAAAGTCGATTCTAACAATTATATTGACTCAAAAAGCTGCCACCTTGAAACCTGGAAAAGAAACATACCCAAGGGGCAACTTTTGAGAATAAGGAAAAATTGTACCGAGGTAGAGGAGTATGATAAGCAATCTAAGATTCTAATTAAAAGATTATTATTATCATTTATTTGTATAGCGCCGCCAAATTCCGTAGCGCTGGATTCAAACAGAAAGGTTATGATAGGAATAAAATAGAAAAATTAGCAAGAGAAAATAAGGGTATAGATAGAAAAACATTACTTAAAAAGAAAAATATGAAGAAAGAAAATATGAATGATCTAAATATACCACTAATAACCACCTATTCTCAACATAAACTTTTTAAAAAAGTGGTTAATAAACACTGGCACCTTTTGCTCAAAGACCCCCTGCTAGGCCCGAGTTTGGGAAGGAATCCCAAATTTATTTATAAAAAAGCGCAGAAATTTAAGAACATACTGGTACCAAGCGAATATAAAAAGAACACATTAATGTTTAGGCAAGGAATTTGAGATCTTGAGGGTAATAAAATAGAAGTTTTTTTTCCCTGCCATTTTTGTAAGTCTTGCAAATTCAGTACTAAATTAAAAAGTATTAGATCACAGAAAACAGGAAGAGACTTTAAAATTAATGGAATAATTTGTTGTACAGATGTAAATGGGATATATCTTATAAAATGTGAATGTAATCTAATGTATTTAGGCCAAACAAGTAGGAAACTTAAAGACCGCATTAGAGAACATATCTTGAGCATTGAACATAATAGACAGGATACCGCACTTTATAAACATTTCTACAAAGTACATCATGGTAATATCAGTAGTATGAAATTTTGGGGCATTCAAAAAAGTAATGCAAGATGGGAGAAGGGGGAATATAGAGAAAAGATTACTACGCCAAGAAGCTGAATTGATATATAATTTTGGGACCCTATTTCCTGCGGGTCTCAACAGCAAATTAGATTTAAATAATTTGTTTTAAAAAATTGTTTATGAAGAACTGTATAGTTCTATCAGTCAATATGGATGGAGGAATTCCCAAAAGGCAGGTAAATATAATTTAGAGATAATGAAATACATTTTTTATTCAATATTTAAAAATGTTATACTATTCAAAACTTGTTTTTATATGCATTTTAGATTGCTATTAAGAGATAATTGTGTTATATACAAGAAGGTTCAAATATATCCATTGTAAAATATTTACTAGAGAAGAGGCTGTTAAGAAAAACAAGCATATTATAATTATGCAGTCTCGGGGGCGTGTCCGACCAGCAACCAAGAAGGCTGCTTTCTAATTATGGCTGTGTGGAGGAGCTGCTAAAACCGCTATTTATCACTCCCTTTCTGCATATACCAAGTCTCTTCTCAAAGATGTGGTGAAAATTAATACTTATAGAGCTGCTTTGGAAAAAAAATTGTTTTAAATCTCAGCCCAGCAGACCAGAATAGAGAAGATACACAGTGGAGGCCTGGTAACGGCCTGGACCTTCATCTACCCCCCCACCCATTTTCCTGCAACATCAAACTAACCAGTCATTTGTACTGAAGAACGACCAGAAATACTATTGCACAATTCTTGACTACTGTAGCAAATGAGAGATGGCATAAGGGGACTGTTCCTACTACTAATTCCATAGCCGAACTAAAGGGTCATTAGTATCTACAATAATTGAGGAGCATCTTTCAAACTTACAAACCCTTTTCGAGGACTTTAAAAATGACATGTCTGCTAAGCTAGACACCCTTACATAGCTTAGTCTCCAGGTTACTTTGAAATATGAGGCCCCACAGTCAGATATCCCTGCAAAGTATGACAAGCAAGTTTTGCACTGCTGTTACAGGTCGGACAGATCATAAGCGGGCTGCAAGTATAGCAACAGATCTGACAAGTGGAACATACCTATCGATTGTGCACACGATTGCCCAATCCCTGTCGAGTCAGTTAGGATCTAAATTGAGATCAGATGCGACAATACCGAGAGACGAGATGTTGCAGCCTGTTGCTTTGGTGCCCGGGGCGATAATCGAGGGTACCGGACACTCTCAGGACCACAGGGATCAATATACACTCACATTTCAACTTCAGCAGAAGGGAGCAGGGGATGTCCTGAAGTCTATGGAGACTGCTTATGCTAGATGGGAGCTAACCATTCATGAGCTAACATATAGCTGGGACCCACCAGTGGAACTTTACTGTGAGAAAGTTATTCACGCAGATGGTAGGGAGATCAAGCTTAATAAAAGGCCACTGCTGGCCAATTCCTTACAGACCTCGTTGGCCTTCTGGATACATGAGGTAATCTCATGCCGATTGAAAACTGAGAGACTCGGTATAGGGTAAATATGGGGGAACTCACGGACACTTCCAACAGACTGTGGTATATACCAGGCTTCTCTCACATGCCACCTAGATACCCAATCTCTGCTAAAGGAAGTTTTGACTATAGGATATAGACCCTATTTTTATTGATGACTTCTTCTCCAATATGCTCATTTGTAATGAAGGCGATCTGCCAAACAATCGTTATATTACCTCTAGGGTTAAGTGTGTCTGTTTGTTTATGCATATATGTCTAGGCCCTTACTATCTATACGCTTAGGGGTCTATTATTATAAGGAGGCTAGATTTTTGTTTCAAAAGTGCATGGTGATATTATCAAGAACAGGTTCTACATAGTAAGTAGATGTTGTTCTGACACTTTGTCTGTGGCCGAGACAGAGTGTTTCGTTTGGACCATGGTTAATACTTTTGGGATAGTAGATACCTAGTTTGAATCTGTATATCAATGTAACCTTACCTTCCTCTCTATAATATAGATTTGGATAATCTCTGACACCACATACCCAGGGTTATATTTAGTAAAGATCATGCTTCTAGTGTTTCTTACCAGTTTTTTTGATGTATTACAGAGGTAAAATTAATGCCTTTTGTGCTTTCTATTGCACTGGAAGTCAACACTTCGCCTTAAAGTTGTAATTTCCTGAGATATAACTTTTCATTTTAAATATTTTCAATACCTTTAACTGTTCACATTGCATAATTTGTTAGTATACAATGCCTGTTCTTTTATTAAAAATTTAATATAGCTATTTAAAAGGGGTGGTTATATATATATTTTTAATCCCATTATAGCCAGCAGTAACTCCCTGCCGACCTTGTTAAGGGTACATAGTAGTCCTTTTAACTTATATACTTAGACCTTTTTTTTTTTATATTGACAGTGAGTCTTGGGTCTCTAGCTGACAGTTTTATAGAAGCTTTCTCATTATATTTTACATTTATGACATACCTTTCAGGTTATACATTCCCCAAATGTTATGTTGTCTACTGAGGGTCCGAAAGTGGCCCTATATACTAAGTAAGCACATATTACTATAGGCCCTATATACTACAGTAAGCACATGTTACTAAGGGTCCATGAGTGGCCCTATAGGTTTGATACTTACTACATATCCCCTATAGCTCCCCTCCACTAGTATATAATATTAGTAGAGGTCCACGTGAGACCATTATCTTTAGTATGGGGTTTTTCATTTTCTGGGTTCCCACTCTCGACATTAGGGGTTAATTCAAATAAATCTTAGCCCCCTAAACTAGTATAAATCATATAAATATTTCTGGTTCAGTATTTTCCTAGCAATTTAAAAAAAAAAAAAAAAAAAAAACAGGTTCATCATTCGAGATCCATGAGTGGTCTCATTTTGTTTTAGTTTGCCAACTTTAAACGACTTATTTTGTACATAGTTGAGAGGTCCAAGAGAGGCCTCATAAGGCATCTAGTTGGTATACAGATTATACGCCAAATATTGTTTAAACAAAGAGTGCAAATGTCAAATATACTTTTCATTTATATATCTCTCCTGATTTGTACTTGATGAAAGTCATCTAACCATTTATTTCTGTATTGTTTAATATGTCTGGACATTTAATGTTTGTTTGCCTCAAATTGAACCTTAATAAAAAAAATAATAATCATGCAGTCTCAATATAAGTTTAAACAATGAATGCGAGACATAAACCCTATTAAGGTGGTGACTAAACTTATTTAGAAGGTTTAAAGGAAATATTTAACTCTGCAATTTGCATAATCTACACAACGAAGGCTTAAGACGGTTGGCCTTAAATAGAGGAGGAGCTGGGGAGACAAACTATCTTGACAAAGGCTCTTTGGGAGCCGATACGCGTTGATATCTTGTCCTGAGCTCTATTGACTGTGGAGAGAATCTGAAAGTGGTTCTAAATTGCCTGAGAAACTATCAACGGCTTACACTCCCATAACCGCAGCACCAGCGAAAGCATTACCAAAAGGAGATTGTCTGGTATGCTAACGAACATGTTAAGCATGCAAGTGGAGCGGTAGGAGTATCTGTAAGCCTCAAGTTTATTTTTAAAAAAGTGCGCACACACAAGAAGGACCTGGGAATCAAGGAGCTGATTGGCGGTGAAAATATTCCGGTTGAGTCCAGCCGTCCACTTCAACATACACAAACCGCTGACAAGCGATACCAGGAAACAACACAGGATCTCACAGATTGAAGTGTGAAGGTCAGAATACACAAAAAACCTGCAGGTACTTTTTAACTATCTGGTGAAATAAGTAACCATCTAGGAACGGAATTAAGAGGTATTATTTACTCCTTTTAAAAAAAAAAAACGCATTGGGCCATGCGAACAAACCCCTGATTTACATTCAATGAATGCAGAGACTGTTAACTGTATTGTCGAGATTGCTTTACAAATATAAATTTTACAACATAGAGTATTGAATGTGTACATCTACAAAGAATATTTGGTTTCAAAGGATAATTACTGTGGACGGTAATAGAATACACATTGTGTTAGAATCTGCAGAGTGTGTCAGAGTCTACATTTGTTATTGTATCTCCGCTAAGGGCAATCTCACTGGCCAAATATTTTACATTTTAAATTAACTATCGGCTAGATTACGAGTTTTGCGTTAGCCTTAAAAAGCAGCGTTGCTTTTTAACGCCCGCTGGTATTACGAGTCTGACAGGTACAGGTATACCGCTCACTTTATTTCCACGATTTTAACATACCGCAAATCCCCTTACATCAATTGCGTATCCTATTTTTTCAATGGGATTTTCCTAATGCCGGTATTACGAGTCTTGGAAAAAGCGAGCGGTACACCCTCTCCTGTCAAGACTGATACCGCATTTAAAAGTCAGTAGTTAAAGGGACACTGAACCCATTTTTTTTCTTTCATGATTCAGATAGAGCATGCAATTTTAAGCAACTTTCTAATTTACTCCTAGTATCAATTTTTCTTCGTTCTCTTGCTATCCTTACTTGAAAAATAAGGCATCTAAGCTTTTTTTGGGTTCAGAACTCTGGATAGCACTTTTTTATTGGTGGATGAATGTATCCACCAATCAGCAAGGACAACCCAGGTTGTTCACCAAAAATAGGCCGGCATCTAAACTTACATTCTTGCATTTAAAATAAAGATACCAAGAGAATGAAGAAAATTTGATAATAGGAGTAAATTAGAAAGTTGCTTAAAATGTCATGCTCTATCTGAGTCACGAAAGAAAAAATTTGATTTCAGTGTCCCTTTAAGAGTTTTATGGGCTAACGCCGTAACATAAAACTCTTAACTAAAGTGCTAAAAAGTTCACTAACACCCATAAACTACCTATTAACCCCTAAACCAAGCCCCCCCCCACATCGCAAACACTTAAATACAAATTTTAACCCCTAAACTGCCGACTGGACATCGCTGCCACTTAAATAAATATATTAACCCCTAAACCGCCGCAATCCCGCCTCGCAAATACTAGTTAAATTTTATTAACCCCTAATCTGCCGCCCCTAACATCGCCGACACCTACCTACATTTATTAACCCCTAATCTGCCGCCCCCATCGTCGCCGACACTATATTAAATGTATTAACCCCTAAACCTAACCCCCCCAACTTAAATATAATTTAAATAAAACAAAATAAAATTACTACAATTAACTAAATTATTCCTATTTAAAACTAAATACTTATCTAATTAATAAAAACTAAGATAGCTACAATATAACTAATAGTTACATTGTAGCTATCTCAGGGTTTATTTTTATTTTACAGGCAACTTTTGTATTTATTTTAACTAGGTACAATAGTTATTAAATAGTTATTAACTATTTAATAACTACCTATTTAAAATAAGTACAAATTTACCTGTAAAATAAACCCTAACCTAAGTTACAATTACACCTAACACTACACTATAATTAAGTTAATTACCTAAACTAACTACAATTAAATACAATAAACTAAATTACGGAACCCCCCCCCCCACTAAATTACAGAAAATAATAAAATAATTACAATTTTTTTAAACTAATTACACCTAATGTAATCCCTCTAATAAAATAAAAAAGCCCACCAAAATAATAAAAATCCCTACCCTATACTAAATTACAAATAGCCCTTAAAAGGGCCTTTTGCGCGGCATTGCCCCAAAGTAATCAACTCTTTTACGTGACATTTATATATTAAATGTGATAGTTCTCATATTTGACCAATATATCCAAGTTCAGCCTACTAATATTGGTTCTTAGTCATTATGGCTATCTGAATTATAGAGCATCGAATCTAGGCTGGGATACGTATGTTTTTATCTATTTTAACTATTTTTTCTTTCACTATAGAGACTGTTTATGGGTTACAATTTATGTGGCATGTGCTCGGCGAGGGGAGGGGGGACGTGTGGTTCTTCCCTTTGTGACAGACGACCTAACAAGTGTATTAAGTTGTGACACTGTAGGATCTACTGGTGCATGTGCCCACATTATTGAGTGTATATATCAGCTTTAGGTTCAGTAGATGGTTTTGTGCTCCATGAAATTGGATATGACCTAGGGAGGGTGCGCGCTCTCTCTTTTTCTGTATAAGCTTATCAATAATTCTTTGGTCTCTCAAGTATCGACAGAGTTGACATGTTTACACTTGTTCCGATAGGGGTTTCAGTACATAGGTGATTGATGGGTTTCTGGTTTGATCACCTATGGGGGTTGTATACCCACTGGGATTGATGTAGGGACTATAACTGGCGGCCTCATAAATCCCTGGATTGTAATTCCCATATTCATTTGACAAAGGTAACCTTAGATGGACTTCACAAAATGTGATTTTTTTCAGTATTTATATTTATATTTTTTTCACTCATATTACTCTTGGTGAGTCTATATTGAATTACAATATTTATTATTTAGATTTATCTTTATTTTCATTGAGTATTATGCGCTAGGTGGTTGATTCTAGCGCTAGATTGGGGCACGATATGTTGTTAATATAGTTACATGTTGGGACTTGCAAATTCCGCTCGGTCCTTGAATATTTGGTTTGACATTTGGTGTGATGTGCGGTGGTTGTGTTTTAGAATCTCATCCAATCCCCTTCGCCAATCCGGGGGCTGGTCGGACTGATAATAGTCACTATTGGCAATGTGGATAAGACAGGGGCGGGGTTGCCCGTGAGACCTAAACACTCTTCTAGTATCACAGTATATACCGCAATCTCCACCTATCAGTACCTTAGCTTAATTCTGAAATCTGAGGTTTCTAGGGCATTGAATCTAATTATTATTGCGTAGATATGCTGGGATGAGTCAAGCTCGATGAGAGGGGCGTGGCTGAAACATTTGGTAATGCCCAACAGCCTATCAGTATTCTGGGCGCTGCCATTGGTAGCCTATTGAGTACTTTGTGAGTCTTAAACACTTTTTAAGTATCGCAATGTATACCGCGATCTCCTCCTGTGAGTACCTTAGCTTAATTCTGAAATCTGATTTCAGGACGTTGAATATAACTATTATCGCGTAGATATTCTGGGAGGAGACTGGCCCGATGAGGGGGACGTGGCTGAAACCCCCATTTTCCTGCAACATCAGACTAACCAGTCATTTGTACTGAAGAATGACCAGAAATACTATTGCACAATTCTTGACTACTGTAGCAAATGAGAGATGGCATAAGGGGACTGTTCCTACTGCTAATTCCATAGCCGAACTAAAAGGTCATTAGTATCTAAAATAATGGAGGAGCATCTTTCAAACTTACAAACCCTTTTCGAGGACTTTAAAAATGACATGTCTGCTAAGCTAGACACCCTTACATAGCTTAGTCTCCAGGTTACTTTGAAATATGAGGCCCCACAGCCAGATATCCCTGCAAAGTATGACAAGCAAGTTTTGCACTGCTGTTACAGGTCGGACAGATCATAAGCGGGCTGCAAGTATAGCAACAGATCTGACAAGTGGAACATACCTATCGATTGTGCACACGATTGCCCAATCAATGTCGAGTCAGTCAGGATCTAAATTGAGATCAGATGCGACAATACCGACAGACGAGATGTTGCAGCCTGTTGCTTTGGTGCCCGGGGCGATAATCGAGGGTACCGGACACTCTCAGGACTACAGGGATCAATATACACTCACATTTCAACTTCAGCAGAAGGGAGCAGGGGATGTCCTGAAGTCTATGGAGACTGCTTATGCTAGATGGGAGCTAACCATTCATGAGCTAACATATAGCTGGGACCCACCAGTGGAACTTTACTGTGAGAAAGTTATTCACGCAGATGGGAGATCGAGCTTAATAAAAGGCCACTGCTGGCCAATTCCTTACAGACCTCGTTGGCCTTCTGGATACATGAGGTAATCTCATGCCGATTGAAAACTGAGAGACTCGGTATAGGGTAAATATGGGGGAACTCACGGACACTTCCAACAGACTGTGGTATATACCAGGCTTCTCTCACATGCCACCTAGATACCCAATCTCTGCTAAAGGAAGTTTTGACTATAGGATATAGACCCTATTTTTATTGATGACTTCTTCTCCAATATGCTCATTTGTAATGAAGGCGATCTGCCAAACAATAGTTATATTACCTCTAGGGTTAAGTGTGTCTGTTTGTTTATGTATATATGTCTAGGCCCTTACTTATCTATACGCTTAGGGGTCTATTATTATAAGGAGGCTAGATTTTTGTTTCAAAAGTGCATGGTGATATTATCAAGAACAGGTTCTACATAGTAAGTAGATGTTGCTCTGACACTTTGTCTGTGGCCGAGACAGAGTGTTTCGTTTGGACCATGGTTAATACTTGTGGGATAGTAGATACCTAGTTTGAATCTGTATATCAATATAACCTTACCTTCCTCTCTATAATATAGATTTGGATAATCTCTGACACCACATACCCAGGGTTATATTTAGTAAAGATCATGCTTCTAGTGTTTCTTACCAGTTTTTTTGATGTATTACAGAGGTAAAATTAATGCCTTTTGTGCTTTCTATTGCACTGGAAGTCAACACTTCGCCTTAAAGTTGTAATTTCCTGAGATATAACTTTTCATTTTAAATATTTTCAATACCTTTAACTGTTCACATTGCATAATTTGTTAGTATGTATATGGACTCTGAAAAGAGACCACAAAATTCAAAAAACACAGGCGCTAAAACAGCTTAAAATAGGCAAATAAAAACGTGATTTTTAAACCATACAGTGCAGTATATATATGCGTGCAAATAACGACACCCAGTGCGGACTGAAACAACAAAAGATGTGTGAACAACAAAAGTGTATAAAATATATGTTTAATTACATAAGTGAAATGAAAATATTAAAATATTTATACATATAAAGGCGCTGATCAGGCGCAATATTGAAGTGTAGCATACATATTAGCAATAATGTGATACAAAAAATAATAATAGAACAACGTGAGAGGTTTAGTTTTTCCCAGTATGTGATTCGATGCGATGATTTTTCCAAATGGCCCAGACTTTGAAGAAAGGTTTATGTCTTCAATGGGAGACCGGAGGTCGGTGGTTGAATCCTGCAAGTTCCTTTTCGTGGCGTAAGACTCCAAACCGCAGCGGGCAGCAAAAGTCAATCCAGCAGAATATGCAAACACCTTTGCACAGGTAGCTGGAAAAAATGCACCTACGGAGGCCGGAGAAAGACAAAAATAGAGCACAAAAGAGCAACGCGTTTCAACCCGTAAACCGGGTCTTTTTCAAGCTCCCAACAGATAGATAAGTGTGTCATATATAGCCGATAAAATTAGGCTATTGGCTCAATTGCATCAGTGGGCGTATGTATTCCAAAATAGTTTGCCAGCCATAATGTTTTATGTATCACAGTTCACTCGATCCTTTAACATATATTGTGTCAAAGAACAACTGATATTATGTCAGAGAACAATTACATGTGTGCATATATGCCTCTATTTATGAAGCACAACTTTAGTTGTATCCATTCCGCACAGAGGTCATTATGACCATATATAGAAAATGTAAAAAAACTACTTATAAAAATTCAAATATAATTTATTCAGAGAGTCAAATTAAAATGTATATAAAAAATGAATTTAGGGAATATAAAAGATATATAGAAAGAGATATTTGTAAAAAAATATAAAAAATATGCATATAAGATACACTTTTCTGATTGTCACCAATATATGCATATTTTTTATATTTTTTATATATTTTTTATATTTTTTACAAATATCTCTTTCTATATATCTTTTATATTCCCTAAATTCATTTTTTATATACATTTTAATTTGACTCTCTGAATAAATTATATTTGAATTTTTATAAGTAGTTTTTTTACATTTTCTATATATGGTCATAATGACCTCTGTGCGGAATGGATACAACTAAAGTTGTGCTTCATAAATAGAGGCATATATGCACACATGTAATTGTTCTCTGACATAATATCAGTTGTTCTTTGACACAATATATGTTAAAGGATCGAGTGAACTGTGATACATAAAACATTATGGCTGGCAAACTATTTTGGAATACATACGCCCACTGATGCAATTGAGCCAATAGCCTAATTTTATCGGCTATATATGACACACTTATCTATCTGTTGGGAGCTTGAAAAAGACCCGGTTTACGGGTTGAAACGCGTTGCTCTTTTGTGCTCTATTTTTGTCTTTCTCCGGCCTCCGTAGGTGCATTTTTTCCAGCTACCTGTGCAAAGGTGTTTGCATATTCTGCTGGATTGACTTTTGCTGCCCGCTGCGGTTTGGAGTCTTACGCCACGAAAAGGAACTTGCAGGATTCAACCACCGACCTCCGGTCTCCCATTGAAGACATAAACCTTTCTTCAAAGTCTGGGCCATTTGGAAAAATCATCGCATCGAATCACATACTGGGAATTTTTTGTATCACATTATTGCTAATATGTATGCTACACTTCAATATTGCGCCTGATCAGCGCCTTTATATGTATAAATATTTTAATATTTTCATTTCACTTATGTAATTAAACATATATTTTATACACTTTTGTTGTTCACACATCTTTTGTTGTTTCAGTCCGCACTGGGTGTCGTTATTTGCACGCATATATATACTGCACTGTATGGTTTAAAAATCACGTTTTTATTTGCCTATTTTAAGCTGTTTTAGCGCCTGTGTTTTTTGAATTTTGTGGTCTCTTTTCAGAGTCCATATATATTCTTTCCAAATCACTTTAGCAATTGAGGTTGGGAGTTTCCTCTTTATCATCACAGGTTTAATAGTTTCCTTTTTTGCGCAGTTAACCCTTTCGTTTTTTGTCATAATTTGTTAGTATACAATGCCTGTTCTTTTAATAAAAATTTAATATAGCTATTTAAAAAGGGGGGTTATATATATATTTTTAATCCCATTATAGCCAGCAGTAACTCCCTGCCGACCTTGTTAAGGGTACATAGTAGTCCTTTTAACTTATATACTTAGACCTTTTTTTTTTTTTTTATATTGACAGTGAGTCTTGGGTCTCTAGCTGACAGTTTTATAGAAGCTTTCTCATTATATTTTACATTTATGACATACCTTTCAGGTTATACATTCCCCAAATGTTATGTTGTCTACTGAGGGTCCGAAAGTGGCCCTATATACTAAGTAAGCACATATTACTATAGGCCCTATATACTACAGTAAGCACATGTTACTAAGGGTCCATGAGTGGCCCTATAGGTTTGATACTTACTACATATCCCCTATAGCTCCCCTCCACTAGTATATAATATTAGTAGAGGTCCACGTGAGACCATTATCTTTAGTATGGGGTTTTTCATTTTCTGGGTTCCCACTCTCGACATTAGGGGTTAATTCAAATAAATCTTAGCCCCCTAAACTAGTATAAATCATATAAATATTTCTGGTTCAGTATTTTCCTAGCAATTAACAAAAAAAACAAAAAAAAACAGGTTCATCATTCGAGATCCATGAGTGGTCTCATTTTGTTTTAGTTTGCCAACTTTAACGACTTATTTTGTACATAGTTGAGAGGTCCAAGAGAGGCCTCATAAGGCATCTAGTTGGTATACAGATTATACGCCAAATATTGTTTAAACAGAGTGCAAATGTCAAATATACTTTTCATTTATATATCTCTCCTGATTTGTACTTGATGAAAGTCATCTAACCATTTATTTCTGTATTGTTTAATATGTCTGGACATTTAATGTTTGTTTGCCTCAAATTGAACCTTAATAAAAAAAATAATAATCATGCAGTCTCAATATAAGTTTAAACAATGAATGTGAGACATAAACCCTATTAAGGTGGTGACTAAACTTATTTAGAAGGTTTAAAGGAAATATTTGCATAATCTACACAACGAAGGGTTAAGACGGTTGGCCTTAAATAGAGGAGGAGCTGGGGAGACAAACTATCTTGACAAAGGCTCTTTGGGAGCCGATACGCCTTGATATCTTGTCCTGAGCTCTATTGACTGTGGAGAGAATCTGAAAGTGGATCTAAATTGCCTGAGAAACTATCAACGGCTTACACTCCCATAACCGCAGCACCAGCGAAAGCATTACCAAAAGGAGATTGTCTGGTATGCTAACGAACATCTTAAGCATGCAAGTGGAGCGGTAGGAGTATCTGTAAGCCTCAAGTTTATTTTTAAAAAAAAGTGTGCACACACAAGAAGGACCTGGGAATCAAGGAGCTGATTGGTGGTGAAAATATTCCGGGTGAGTCCAGCCGTCCACTTCAACATACACGAACCGCTGACAAGCGATACCAGGAAACAACACAGGATCTCACAGATTGAAGTGTGAAGGTCAGAATACACAAAAAACCTGCAGGTACTTTTTAACTATCTGGTGAAATAAGTAACCATCTAGGAACGGAATTAAGAGGTATTATTTACTCCTTTAAAAAAAAAAAACGCATTGGGCCATGCGAACAAACCCCTGATTTACATTCAATGAATGCAGAGACTGTTAACTGTATTGTCGAGATTGCTTTACAAATATAAATTTTACAACATAGAGTATTGAATGTGTACATCTACAAAGAATATTTGGTTTTAAAGGATAATTACCGTTGACGGTAATAGAATACACATTGTGTTAGAATCTGCAGAGTGTGTCAGAGTCTACATTTGTTATTGTATCTCCGCTAAGGGCAATCTCACTGGCCAAATATTTTACATTTTAAATTAACTATCGGCTAGATTACGAGTTTTGCGTTAGCCTTAAAAAGCAGCGTTGCTTTTTAACGCCCGCTGGTATTACGAGTCTGACAGGTAAAGGTATACCGCTCACTTTATTTCCACGATTTTAACATACCGCAAATCCCCTTACATCAATTGCGTATCCTATTTTTTCAATGGGATTTTCCTAATGCCGGTATTACGAGTCTTGGAAAAAGTGAGCGGTACACCCTCTCCTGTCAAGACTGATACCGCATTTAAAAGTCAGTAGTTAAGAGTTTTATGGGCTAACACCGTAACATAAAACTCTTAACTAAAGTGCTAAAAAGTACACTAACACCCATAAACTACCTATTAACCCCTAAACCGAGCCCCCCCCCCACATCGCAAACACTTAAATACAAATTTTAACCCCTAATCTGCCGACTGGACATCGCTGCCACTTAAATAAATATATTAACCCCTAAACCGCCGCAATCCCGCCTCGCAAATACTAGTTAAATTTTATTAACCCCTAATCTGCCGCCCCTAACATCGCCGACACCTACCTACATTTATTAACCCCTAATCTGCCGCCCCCATCGTCGCCGACACTATATTAAATGTATTAACCCCTAAACCTAACCCCCCCAACTTAAATATAATTTAAATAAAACAAAATAAAATTACTACAATTAACTAAATTATTCCTATTTAAAACTAAATACTTATCTAATTAATAAAAACTAAGATAGCTACAATATAACTAATAGTTACATTGTAGCTATCTCAGGGTTTATTTTTATTTTACAGGCAACTTTGTATTTATTTTAACTAGGTACAATAGTTATTAAATAGTTATTAACTATTTAATAACTACCTATTTAAAATAAGTACAAATTTACCTGTAAAATAAACCCTAACCTAAGTTACAATTACACCTAACACTACACTATAATTAAGTTAATTACCTAAACTAAATACAATTAAATACAATAAACTAAATTACGGAAACCCCCCCCCCCCCCCACTAAATTACAGAAAATAATAAAATAATTACAATTTTTTTAAACTAATTACACCTAATGTAATCCCTCTAATAAAATAAAAAAGCCCACCAAAATAATAAAAATCCCTACCCTATACTAAATTACAAATAGCCCTTAAAAGGGCCTTTTGCGCGGCATTGCCCCAAAGTAATCAACTTTTTTACGTGACATTTATATATTAAATGTGATAGTTCTCATATTTGACCAATATATCCAAGTTCAGCCTACTAATATTGGTTCTTAGTCATTATCTGAATTATAGAGCATCGAATCTAGGCTGGGATACGTATGTTTTTATCTATTTTAACTATTTTTTCTTTCACTATAGAGACTGTTTATGGGTTACAATTTATGTGGCATGTGCTCGGCGAGGGGGTGGGGGACGTGTGGTACTTCCCTTTGTGACAGACGACCTAACAAGTGTATTAAGTTGTGACACTGTAGGATCTACTGGTGCATGTGCCCACATTATTGAGTGTATATATCAGCTTTAGGTTCAGTAGATGGTTTTGTGCTCCCTGAAATTGGATATGACCTAGGGAGGGTGCGCGCTCTCTCTTTTTCTGTATAAGCTTATCAATAACTCTTTGGTCTCTCAAGTATCGACAGAGTTGACATGTCTACAATTGTTCCGATAGGGGTTTCAGTACATAGGTGATTGATGGGTTTCTGGTTTGATCACCTATGGAGGTTGTATACCCACTGGGATTGATGTAGGGACTGTAACTGGCGGCCTCATAAATCCCTGGATTGTAATTCCCATATTCATTTGACAAAGGTAACCTTAGATGGACTTCACAAAATGTGATTTTTTTCAGTATTTATATTTATATTTTTTTCACTCATATTACTCTTGGTGAGTCTATATTGAATTACAATATTTATTATTTAGATTTATCTTTATTTTCATTGAGTATTATGCGCTAGGTGGTTGATTCTAGCGCTAGATTGGGGCACGATATGTTGTTAATATAGTTACATGTTGGGACTTGCATATTCCGCTCGGTCCTTGAATATTTGGTTTGAAATTTGGTGTGATGTGCGGTGGGTGTGTTTTAGAATCTCATCCAATCCCCTTCGCCAATCCGGGGGCTGGTCAGACTGATAATAGTCTCTATTGGCAATGTGGATAAGACAGGGGCGGGGTTGCCCGTGAGACCTAAACACTCTTCTAGTATCACAGTATATACCGCAATCTCCACCTATCAGTACCTTAGCTTAATTCTGAAATCTGAGGTTTCTAGGGCATTGAATCTAATTATTATTGCGTAGATATGCTGGGATGAGTCAAGCTCGATGAGAGGGGCGTGGCTGAAACATTTGGTAATGACCAACAGCCTATCAGTATTCTGGGCGCTGCCATTGGTAGCCTATTGAGTACTTTGTGAGTCTTAAACACTTTTTAAGTATCGCAATGTATACCGCGATCTCCTCCTGTGAGTACCTTAGCTTAATTCTGAAATCTGATTTCAGGACGTTGAATATAACTATTATCGTGTAGATATTCTGGGAGGAGACTGGCCCGATGAGAGGGACGTGGCTGAAACGTTTGGTCATACCCAGCTGCCTATCAGAATCCTGGGCGCTGCCATAGATATCCTATTGAGTACTTTGTTTTGATGAACATATGTTTAGAATGAGATAGTGACATCACGGATGATTAGATTATCGTAAATATTGATCGCCATTTGCTGGGGGACAACTTACATGTCCATTGGCTTTCATTGCTGAGCACACATGACATGATCTTTATATTAGCACTATTTATATAATTCACTTGATGTTATTTACATTATAAATCTCACACACCTAGTTTTGCACAGGGCTATCTATGATTGGTAGTCCTGAAGGGGAGGGGTTTACAGGCCTTTATAAACTTCAACTTGATCACTTGTTGTTTGTCAGAAGAAACGTCATGGCTCAATAAAGAATTTTTAACACGGATGACAGAAGACCAGAGAGTGCTTATTTCTACAAACTTGTGTGTATACAGTATATATGTATATATATATATATATATATATATATATATATATATATATATATATATATAAAACACGGAAGGGAACTGCACTCTCATACCGGACCGGGTACACATCCCATGACCCTGCAACATGCTCAGCCCTGGGTGCCACTGGCACTCACAGGAAGCTGTGCTGTCCCAAGAGCCACAAGCAGTTAACCCCAGACAGGTCTGGGTGCTAGAACCATAGGGAAAATTACAAAACAACTTAATACAACACACAGAGAAAACCCAGCACTCACTTACAAGCTCTCAGCTAAGATTTAAAAGCAAAAATGGAAAGGTTAGTCACCGCATCTGGCCAAATGGGACAAGCTCAGGTACCGCGTCAAGGTCCTTTCCAATACCTGAGACCCTAAAACAGCCACACAATGCAAGCTTTCAAATCCAAACAAACTGAAAACAAGGGAAGGGTGCACAGGAATATGTAACCACCCTAGACATATACAAAACACGGAAGCAAACTGCACTCTCATACCGGACCGGGTACACATCCCATGACCCTGCAACATTTTCAGCCCTGGGTGCCACTGGCACTCACAGCAAGCTGTGCTGTCCACAGAGCCACAAGCAGTTAACCCCAGACAGGTCTGGGTGCAAGAACCATAGGGAAAATTACAAAACAAATTAATACAACACACAGAGAAAACCCAGCACTCACTTACAAGCTCTCAGCTAAGATTTAAAAGCAAAAATGGAAAGGTTAGTCACCGCATCTGGCCAAATGGGACAAGCTCAGGTACCACGTCAAGGTCCTTTCCAATACCTGAGACCCTAAAACAGCCACACAATGCAAGCTTTCAAATCCAAACAAACTGAAAACAAGGGAAGGGTACACAGGAATATGTAACCACCCTAGACATATACAAAACATGGAAGGGAACTGCACTATCATACCGGACCGGGTACACATCCCATGACCCTGCAACATGCTCAGCCCTGGGTGCCACTGGCACTCACAGGAAGCTGTGCTGTCCCCAGAGCCACAAGCAGTTAACCCCAGACAGGTCTGGGTGCAAGAACCATAGGGAAAATTACAAAACAAATTAATACAACACACAGAGAAAACCCAGCACTCACTTACAAGCTCTCAGCTAAGATTTAAAAGCAAAAATGGAAAGGTTAGTCACCGCATCTGGCCAAATGGGACAAGCTCAGGTACCACGTCAAGGTCCTTTCCAATACCTCAGACCCTAAAACAGCCACACAATGCAAGCTTTCAAATCCAAACAAACTGAAAACAAGGGAAGGGTGCACAGGAATATGTAACCACCCTAGACATATACAAAACACGGAAGGGAACTGCACTCTCATACCGGACCGGGTACACATCCCATGACCCTGCAACATGCTCAGCCCTGGGTGCCACTGGCACTCACAGGAAGCTGTGCTGTCCCCAGAGCCACAAGCAGTTAACCCCAGACAGGTCTGGGTGCAAGAACCATAGGGAAAATTACAAAACAAATTAATACAACACACAGAGAAAACCCAGCACTCACTTACAAGCTCTCAGCTAAGATTTAAAAGCAAAAATGGAAAGGTTAGTCACCGCATCTGGCCAAATGGGACAAGCTCAGGTACCGCGTCAAGGTCCTTTCCAATACCTGAGACCCTAAAACAGCCACACAATGCAAGCTTTCAAATCCAAACAAACTGAAAACAAGGGAAGGGTGCACAGGAATATGTAACCACCCTAGACATATACAAAACACGGAAGCGAACTGCACTCTCATACCGGACCGGGTACACATCCCATGACCCTGCAACATGCTCAGCCCTGGGTGCCACTGGCACTCAAAGGAAGCTGTGCTGTCCCCAGAGCCACAAGCAGTTAACCCCAGACAGGTCTGGGTGCAAGAACCATAGGGAAAATTACAAAACAAATTAATACAACACACAGAGAAAACCCAGCACTCACTTACAAGCTCTTAGCTAAGATTTAAAAGCAAAAATGGAAAGGTTAGTCACCGCATCTGGCCAAATGGGACAAGCTCAGGTACCACGTCAAGGTCCTTTCCAATACCTGAGACCCTAAAACAGCCACACAATGCAAGCTTTCAAATCCAAACAAACTGAAAACAAGGGAAGGGTACACAGGAATATGTAACCACCCTAGACATATACTAAACATGGAAGGGAACTGCACTATCATACCGGACCGGGTACACATCCCATGACCCTGCAACATGCTCAGCCCTGGGTGCCACTGGCACTCACAGGAAGCTGTGCTGTCCCCAGAGCCACAAGCAGTTAACCCCAGACAGGTCTGGGTGCAAGAACCATAGGGAAAATTACAAAACAAATTAATACAACACACAGAGAAAACCCAGCACTCACTTACAAGCTCTCAGCTAAGATTTAAAAGCAAAAATGGAAAGGTTAGTCACCGCATCTGGCCAAATGGGACAAGCTCAGGTACCACGTCAAGGTCCTTTCCAATACCTCAGACCCTAAAACAGCCACACAATGCAAGCTTTCAAATCCAAACAAACTGAAAACAAGGGAAGGGTGCACAGGAATATGTAACCACCCTAGACATATACAAAACACGGAAGGGAACTGCACTCTCATACCGGACCGGGTACACATCCCATGACCCTGCAACATGCTCAGCCCTGGGTGCCACTGGCACTCACAGGAAGCTGTGCTGTCCCCAGAGCCACAAGCAGTTAACCCCAGACAGGTCTGGGTGCAAGAACCATAGGGAAAATTACAAAACAAATTAATACAACACACAGAGAAAACCCATCACTCACTTACAAGCTCTCAGCTAAGATTTAAAAGCAAAAATGGAAAGGTTAGTCACCGCATCTGGCCAAATGGGACAAACTCAGGTACCACGTCAAGGTCCTTTCCAATACCTGAGACCCTAAAACAGCCACACAATGCAAGCTTTCAAATCCAAACAAACTGAAAACAAGGGAAGGGTGCACAGGAATATGTAACCACACTAGACATATACAAAACACGGAAGGGAACTGCACTCTCATACCGGACCGGGTACACATCCCATGACCCTGCAACATGCTCAGCCCTGGGTGCCACTGGCACTCACAGGAAGCTGTGCTGTCCCCAGAGCCACAAGCAGTTAACCCCAGACAGGTCTGGGTGCAAGAACCATAGGGAAAATTACAAAACAAATGAATACAACACACAGAGAAAACCCAGCACTCACTTACAAGCTCTCAGCTAAGATTTAAAAGCAAAAATGGAAAGGTTAGTCACCGCATCTGGCCAAATGGGACAAGCTCAGGTACCACGTCAAGGTCCTTTCCAATACCTGAGACCCTAAAACAGCCACACAATGCAAGCTTTCAAATCCAAACAAACTGAAAACAAGGGAAGGGTGCACAGGAATATGTAACCACCCTAGACATATACAAAACACGGAAGGGAACTGCACTCTCATACCGGACCAGGTACACATCCCATGACCCTGCAACATGCTCAGCCCTGGGTGCCACTGGCACTCACAGGAAGCTGTGCTGTCCCCAGAGCCACAAGCAGTTAACCCCAGACAGGTCTGGGTGCAAGAACCATAGGGAAAATTACAAAACAAATTAATACAACACACAGAGAAAACCCATCACTCACTTACAAGCGCTCAGCTAAGATTTAAAAGCAAAAATGGAAAGGTTAGTCACCGCATCTGGCCAAATGGGACAAGCTCAGGTACCACGTCAAGGTCCTTTCCAATACCTGAGACCCTAAAACAGCCACACAATGCAAGCTTTAAAATCCAAACAAACTGAAAACAAGGGAAGGGTGCACAGGAATATGTAACCACCCTAGACATATACAAAACACGGAAGGGAACTGCACTCTCATACCGGACCGTGTACACATCCCATGACCTGCAACATGCTCATCCCTGGGTGCCACTGGCACTCACAGGAAGCTGTGCTGTCCCCAGAGCCACAAGCAGTTAACCCCAGACAGGTCTGCGTGCAAGAACCATAGGGAAAATTACAAAACAAATTAATACAACACACAGAGAAAACCCAGCACTCACTTACAAGCTCTCAGCTAAGATTTAAAAGCAAAAATGGAAAGGTTAGTCACCGCATCTGGCCAAATGGGACAAGCTCAGGTACCACGTCAAGGTCCTTTCCAATACCTGAGACCCTAAAACAGCCACACAATGCAAGCTTTCAAATCCAAACAAACTGAAAACAAGGGAAGGGTGCACAGGAATATGTAACCACCCTAGACATATACAAAACACAGAAGGGAACTGCACTCTCATACCGGACCGGGTACACATCCCATGACCCTGCAACATGCTCAGCCCTGGGTGCCACTGGCACTCACAGGAAGCTGTGCTGTCCCCAGAGCCACAAGCAGTTAACCCCAGACAGGTCTGGGTGCAAGAACCATAGGGAAAATTACAAAACAAATTAATACAACACACAGAGAAAACCCAGCACTCACTTACAAGCTCTCAGCTAAGATTTAAAAGCAAAAATGGAAAGGTTAGTCACCGCATCTGGCCAAATGGGACAAGCTCAGGTACCACGTCAAGGTCCTTTCCAATACCTGAGACCCTAAAACAGCCACACAATGCAAGCTTTCAAATCCAAACAAACTGAAAACAAGGGAAGGGTGCACAGGAATATGTAACCACCGTAGACATATACAAAACACAATCCGGGGGCTGGTCGGACTGATAATAGTCTCTATTGGCAATGTGGATAAGACAGGGGCGGGGTTGCCCATGAGACCTAAACACTCTTCTAGTATCACAGTATATACCGCAAGCTCCACCTATCAGTACCTTAGCTTAATTCTGAAATCTGAGGTTTCTAGGGCATTGAATCTAATTATTATTGCGTAGATATGCTGGGATGAGTCAAGCTCGATGAGAGGGGCGTGGCTGAAACATTTGGTAATGTCCAACAGCCTATCAGTATTCTGGGCGCTGCCATTGGTAGCCTATTGAGTACTTTGTGAGTCTTAAACACTTTTTAAGTATCGCAATGTATACCGTGATCTCCTCCTGTGAGTACCTTTAGCTTAATTCTGAAATCTGATTTCAGGGCGTTGAATATAACTATTATCGCGTAGATATTCTGGGAGGAGACTGGCCCGATGAGAGGGACGTGGCTGAAACGTTTGGTCATACCCAGCTGCCTATCAGAATCCTGGGCGCTGCCATAGATATCCTATTGAGTACTTTGTTTTGATGAACATATGTTTAGAATGAGACAGTGACATGATGGATGATTAGATTATCGTAAATATTGATCGCCATTTGCTGGGGGACAACTTACATGTCCATTGGCCTTCATTGCTGAGCACACACGATATGATCTTTATATTAGCACTATTTATATAATTCACTCGATGTTATTTACATTATAAATCGCACACACCTAGTTTTGTACACAGCTATCTATGATTGGTAGTCCTGAAGGGGAGGGGTTTACAGGCCTTTATAAACTTCAACTTGATCACTTGTTGTTTGTCAGAAGAAACGTCATGGCTCAATAAAGAATTTTTAACACGGATGACAGAAGACCAGAGAGTGCTTATTTCTACAAACTTGTGTGTATACAATATATATATATATATATATATATATATATATATATATATATATATATATATATATATATATAGTATGATTGCTGAGTAGGATCAAGCACTCACGACAATTATAGTCCAATACCCCGGGTGCAGTCCTGATGTTTGTATACAAAAGTAGAAAAACAGAGGTACACTCACGGGGTATTTATTCACAATGGGTATTTATTTCCTCTTAACAGTGTGTGTATATATATATATATATATATATATATATATATAGTGAGATTCATCCAGTGCGCTGTTCCTCAGTGGGGGTCCCTTAGGCGAGGTTTGGTCCTCAGTAGGTTGTACCCCTAAAAGAGGGACTGTAATATATCTATGCATTTATATACATCAATGGATATGCCTGTGTAAGCCTGATTGTGTGACATGCTGCAATTATTGCTGCTTTGCTTACTAACGTTTGCTCACTAGCTTTTATTGACTTTACAAAAGACACTTACATTGGTGGTATTTGCAACTACTACATGAATAAGAGACTTTGTGTTATCTAACATTTAGATTGCTTATTTGGAACAGCTGTTTGACTTGTCTCTACATTCCTATCTATTTTTCTGTTAAGGCTTTTTGTATTTTTGGCAGTTTACATTTTTGGAGCTCTTATTTGGTGTATCTAATTCCAGTGGCCATTGGTATATACTATTTATATTAAGTGGTATTTTGTTTAAATCACCAATGTTTGTGGTGCGTATTAAATACATTAACACTTTGCGATGCATCTGATTTGAGACGTTTTGTCCTTGGACCATTCTTTTATTATTTTATTATTTATTTATAAATCGCCAACAGATTCCACAGCGCTGTCCATGGGTAGAAAGATAAAAAGTACAGTACAGTACAATACAATATGACACCGGACAAAATAAAAAAAAACAATTCAGGGGGAATTGAGGGCCCTGTTCCCGTGGGAACTTACAATCTAGATGGGTAGGGGGGTGAGAAACAGGAGGTGGGGACTGCAAAGGTGATAATGATGTTAGTGTGGAGTTAGAAGAGTGCAACTGTTAGGCAAGAACTATGAGTTCATTTGTTATTGATTTGGTGATTGGCTTCCTGAACAAAAAGTTCTTTAGGGAGCGTTTAAAGGAGGAGAAGTTAGGGGAAAGTCTGACAGCTCGAGGAAGTGTGTTCCAGAGGGTTGGTGCCACACAAGAGAAGTCCTGTAGTCTATGGGAGGAGGTGATGGTAGAAAATGCAAGAAGCAGGTCATTGTTTGATCTTAGAGGGTGGGCTGGAGTATATTTGTTGATGAATAAGAACAGGTAGGGGGGGCCGAGTTGGTAAGGGCTTTGTAGGTCAGGGTGAGAATTTTTAATTTAATTCTGCTGTGAATGGGGAGCCAGTTAAGGGACTCGCAGAGATGTGCAGCAGATACAGTGCGTCGGGAGAGGTGGATAAGTCTAGCAGAGGCATTTAGGATGGATTGAAGGGGGGAGAGGCAGGAGAGAAGAAGGCCAGTTAGTAGGTTATTACAGTAGTCAAGTCGGGAAATAGGGAGTGGATTAGCTGTTTAGTAATTTCAGCACTCAGAAATGAGCAAATTTTGGAGATATTGCATAGGTGGCTGCGACAGGATGAAGAGAACAATTGGATGATGGGTATGAAGGACAGGTTGAAGTCAAGTGTAACTCCTAGGCAGTGGACTTGGAGTGATGGGGAGATAGTGGTGATGCCAACAGTGATAAAAAAAGTTAGAAACTAGAGTAAAATTAAAGGGGGGATTAGAAGGAGCTCAGTCTTGGACATATTGATTTTTAGGTGTTGAGAAGCCAGCCAGAAAGAAATGCAAGATAAACAGTTGCTGATATGGGAATTGACAGATGGAGAGAGTGCAGGGGTGGGTAGGTAGATCTGAGTATCATCCGCATAGGGGTGATAGTTGAAGCCATAGCTACTGATAAGTTTACCCAGTAAAGAAGTATAAATAGAGAATAGTAGAGGACCCAGAACAGAGCCTTGAGGTACTCCAACAGACAGAGGCAATGAGGAGGAGTTGCCAGCAAATGAGACCGAAAAGGACCTATTAGATAGGTAAGAGTGGATCCAGGAGAGGGCAGTGTCACTGAGCCCAAGGGAGCTGAGAGTTTGTAGAAGAAGGGGATGGTCAACGGTGTCAAAGGCAGCAGACAGGTCAAGTAAGATAAGTATAAAATAGTGGCCGTTTTTAGCAGAAAGAAGATTTTTAGTAGTCCTTCCCAACTCCTAGTCCTGTGTTGGTTTTCCTTAATTGAATCCTTTAATGGATAGTGCTGGCCAGGGCATACTGTGTTTCTTCTTGCATTTCTTTTCTTTTTCTTGTTCTAAGTTTCTTTCTTTTACTAATTGATATATATGTATATGTCTATATGTGTGTATATATATATATATATATATATATATATATATATTAATGTGTTTATGTGTATATATGCCTGTAAATACATTAAAGGGCCACTGTAAGTAAATATTTTCTATGCCTGTTACTAACTACCCCAAATACGCTTTTTATCAATAGCATTTCATTAACATCTCTCTACCGTATATCAGAAATCTTGTCTGCAAATGTAATTGTTTTCCAAACCCACTCCGTGGGTATCCTTTGCTCTGTACCAATCCGTTTACAATACCTAGGTTTCAAAATGGAGCTTTAAACACAAAGTTATTGGTTTAAGTATTTTGAACACTCAGTGCTGAAACTAGTGGGCTGGATAACGTGACATCATCAGCGAATAAAATATATAACTTTTAGAACGTTATGAAATTTCGTTTTGGAGAAAATATAGGTCAGTAGGTTTTAATTAATGTTTCTCTTACATTGGTGTATCCGGTCCACGGCTTCATCCTTACTTGTGGGATATTCTCAATCCCTACAGGAAGTGGCAAAGAGAGCACACAGCAGAGCTGTCCATATAGCTCCCCTCAGGCTCCGCCCCCCCAGTCATTCTCTTTGCCGCTCTAACAAGTAGCATCTCCACGGGAGGGTAAAGAGTTTGTGGTGTTAGATGATTCCTTAACAGAAGGTAATGAGGATAGTACTCTTTCCTCTCCCCTTGTGTCGACACCAGTTATGCCCGCGCAAGCGATGCCCAGTACCTCTAGCGCATCGATCCCTATTACTTTACAACAGTTAGCAGCAGTAATGGATAATTCTCTTGCAGCATTTTTATCCAAACTGCCTTTTTTTCCAAGGAAGCGCGATAGCTCAGTTTTAAATACAGAGGATGAGCAATCAGAAGCGTTGGATAATTTATCTGTAGTGCCCTCACAACAATCTGATTTGGCGGTGAGGGATGGTCTGTCTGAGGGAGAAATTTCTGACACAGGAAAAGTTTCTCAGCAGGCAGAGCCAGATTCCATAGCATTTAAATTTAAGCTAGAACACCTCCGCGTCCTGCTTAAGGAGGTCTTAGCTACGCTGGATAATTGTGACCCCTTGGTGGTCCCAGAAAAATTGTGTAAAATGGACAGGTTTTTAGAGGTCCCGGTACACACTGAGGCTTTTCCAATCCCAAAGAGGGTGGCGGATATTGTGACTAGGGAATGGGAGAGACCAGGTGTACCCTTCGTTCCCCCTCCTATCTTTAAGAAAATGTTCCCCATAATCGACCCTAGGCGGGACGCGTGGCAGACGGTCCCTAAGGTAGAGGGGGCAGTTTCAACACTAGCTAAGCGCACGACTATACCAATAGAAGACAGTTGCGCTTTCAAAGATCCTATGGATAAAAAATTAGAAGGTTTACTTAAGAAAATATTTGTTCAACAAGGTTTCCTTCTTCAACCAATTTCCTGCATTATTCCTGTAACTACTGCAGCGACTTTTTGGTTTAAGGCACTGGAGAACTCGCTCCAGAAGGAGACTTCTTATGACGAAGTCATGGATAGAATTCATGCTCTAAAGCTGGCTAATTCTTTCATCACAGATGCCGCTTTACAATTAGCTAAATTAGCGGCGAAAAATTCTGGCTTTGCCTTCGTGGCGCGTAGAGCGCTTTGGCTAAAATCATGGTCGGCTGACGCGTCGTCCAAAACAAAATTACTTAATATTCCTTTCAAGGGTAAGACCCTATTCAGGCCAGAGTTGAAAGAAATTATTTCAGATATCACTGAGGGAAAGGGCCATGCCCTTCCACAAGATAGACCCTTCAAGGCTAAAAACAAGGCTAATTTTCGTTCCTTTCGCAACTTCAGGAGTGGACCTGCTTCAACGTCTACAGCCGCTAAGCAAGAGGGTAACGCTTCCCAGCCCAACATGGAAGCCTTTACAGGGCTGGAACAAGGGTAAACAGGCCAAGAAGCCTGCTGCTGCTACCAAGACAGCATAAAAGGGTAGCCCCCGATCCGGGACCGGATCTAGTAGGGGGCAGACTTTCTCTCTTTGCTCAGGCTTGGGCAAGAGATGTTCCAGATCCCTGGGCATTAGAAATCGTTGCTCAGGGGTATCTTTTAGAATTCAAAGACTCTCCTCCAAGGGGAAGGTACCACATTTCTCGCTTGTCTTCAGACCAGACAAAGAAACAGGCGTTCTTACGCTGTGTAGAAGATCTTCTAAAGATGGGAGTGATACACCCAGTTCCAATTGCAGATCAAGGACTGGGTTTTTACTCAAACCTGTTTGTAGTTCCCAAAAAGGAAGGAACTTTCAGGCCAATCCTGGATTTAAAAATTCTAAACAGATTCCTCAGAGTTCCATTATTCAAGATGGAAACCATTCGGACAATCTTACCGATGATCCAGGAAGGTCAATATATGACTACCGTGGATTTAAAGGATGCGTACCTTCACATTCCTATCCACAGTTCCTGAGGTTCGCCTTTCTGGACAAGCATTACCAGTTCGTGGCCCTTCCTTTCGGGTTGGCCACTGCTCCCAGAATTTTCACAAAGGTGTTAGGGTCCCTTCTAGTGGTACTAAGACCGCGGGGCATTGCAGTAGCACCTTACCTAGACGACATCTTAATACAGGCGTCGTCCTTTCACAGAGCAAAGGCTCATACAGACATTGTTCTGGCCTTTCTAAGGTCTCACGGGTGGAAGGTGAACGTAGAAAAAAGTTCTCTGTCCCCGCTCACAAGGGTTCCCTTCCTGGGAACACTAATAGACTCTTAACACACTAATAGAAATGAAAATCTTTCTGACAGAGGTCAGGAAGTCAAAACTTTTGAATACTTGCCGAGTTCTTCATTCCATTCCTCTGCCTTCTGTGGCTCAGTGCATGGAGGTAATCGGTCTAATGGTTGCGGCAATGGACGTAGTCCCTTTTGCCCGAATTCATCTAAGACCACTGCAACTGTGCATGCTCAAACAGTGGAATGGGGATTATGCAGATTTGTCTCCCCAAATACAAATGGACCAGAAAACCAGAGACTCTCTTCTCTGGTGGTTGTGTCAGGATCACCTGTCTCAGGGAATGAGTTTCCGCAGACCGGAGTGGATCATTGTCACGACCGATGCCAGTCTGTTAGGCTGGGGTGCGGTCTGGGACTCCCTGAAAGCTCAGGGTCTATGGTCTCGGGAAGAATCTCTTCTCCCGATAATTATTTTGGAATTGAGAGCGATATTCATTACGCTCCAGGCCTGGCCTCAACTAGCGGAGGCCAAATTAATCAGATTTCAGTCGGACAACATCACGACTGTAGCGTACATCAATCATCAGGGAGGAACAAGGAGTTCCCTGGCAATGAAGGAAGTAGCCAAGATCATCAAATGGGCGGAGGATCACTCCTGCCATCTATCTGCAATTCACATCCCAGGAGTAGACAACTGGGAGGCGGATTATCTGAGTCGTCAGATTTCCATCCGGGGGAGTGGGAACTCCACCCGGAGGTCTTTGCACAGCTAACCCAACTATGGGGCATTCCAGAATTGGATCTGATGGTGTCCCGTCAGAACTCCAAACTACCCCTTTACGGATCCAGTTCCAGGGATCCCAAGGCGACATTGATAGATGCCTTAGTAGCGCCTTGGTCATTCAATCTAGCTTATGTCTTTCCACCGTTTCCTCTTCTCCCTCGGCTAGTAGCCAGAATCAAACAGGAGAAGGCTTCGGTAATTCTGATAGCTCCTGCGTGGCCGCGCAGGACTTGGTATGCAGACCTAGTGGATATGTCATCGGCTCCACCATGGAAGCTGCCTTTGAGGCAGGATCTTCTAATACAAGGTCCATTCAAGCATCCAAATCTAGTTTCTCTGCAACTGACTGCTTGGAGACTGAACGCTTAATTCTAGCTAAGCGTGGGTTCTCTGACTCAGTTATAGATACTCTGATCCAGGCTAGAAAGCCTGTCACCAGGAAAATTTACCATAAGATATGGCGGAAATATCATTATTGGTGTGAATCCAATGGTTACTCGTGGAGTAAGGTTAGGATTCCAAGGATATTGTCTTTTCTCCAAGAAGGATTGGAGAAAGGGTTGTCAGCTAGTTCCTTAAAGGGACAGATATGTGCTCTGTCTATTCTGTTACACAAGCGTCTGGCAGCTGTGCCAGATGTTCAGGCGTTTGTACAGGCCCTAGTTAGAATCAAGCCTGTCTACAGACCTGTGGTTCCTCCATGGAGTCTAAATTTAGTTCTTTCAGTTCTTCAAGGGGTTCCGTTTGAACCTTTGCATTCCATAGATATTAAGTTACTATCTTGGAAAGTTTTGTTTTTGGTAGCTATTTCTTCTGCTCGAAGAGTTTCTGAATTGTCTGCTTTGCAGTGTAATTCACCCTATCTGGTGTTCCATACAGATAAGGTTGTTTTGCGTACCAAACCTGGTTTCCTTCCAAAAGTGGTTTCCAATAAGAATATTAACCAGGAAATAGTTGTTCCTTCTCTGTGTCCTAATCCAGTTTCTAAGAAGGAACGTCTGTTACACAATCTTGATGTGGTTCGTGCTTTAAAGTTCTATTTAAAAGCAACTAATGATTTCAGACAAACATCGTCCTTGTTTGTTGTCTATTCTGGTAAGAGGAGAGGTCAGAAAGCGACTGCTACCTCTCTTTCTTTCTGGCTGAAAAGCATCATCCGATTGGCTTATGAGACTGCCGGATGGCAGCCTCCTGAACGAATTACAGCTCATTCCACTAGAGCTGTGGCTTCCACATGGGCTTTCAAGAATGAGGCTTCTGTTGAACAGATTTGTAAGGCAGCGACTTGGTCTTCACTGCATGCATTTGCCAAATTTTACAAATTCGATATTTTTGCTTCTTCAGAGGCTATTTTTGGGAGAAAGGTTTTGCAAGCAGTGGTGCCTTCCGTTTAGGTTACCTGACTTATTCCCTCCCTTCATCCGTGTCCTAAAGCTTTGGTATTGGTTCCCACAAGTAAGGATGAAGCCGTGGACCGGATACACCAATGTAAGAGAAAACAGAATTTATGCTTACCTGATAAATTTCTTTCTCTTACGGTGTATCCGGTCCACGGCCCGCCCTGGCAATTATGTCAGGTTCAAATTTATTTTTTGTAAAACTACAGTCACCACTGCACCCTATGGTTCTCCTTTTTCTCCTAACCGTCGGTCGAATGACTGGGGGGGGCGGAGCCTGAGGGGAGCTATATGGACAGCTCTGCTGTGTGCTCTCTTTGCCACTTCCTGTAGGGATTGAGAATATCCCACAAGTAAGGATGAAGCCGTGAACCGGATACACCGTAAGAGAAAGAAATTTATCAGGTAAGCATAAATTCTGTTTTATTAACTTTAATATGTTAGTTGTTTAGCTTAAAATTATAACAGAAAGTAATCCTTTAATATATTTTGGCACCCTGGTATTGTAATAAATACATTAATATATATGTACACATATATATTTATATATATATATATATATATATATATATTTATATATATATATATATATATATACATATATATATAAAAAAAAATTAAATAATTTTTATAGTGTTAGAATGTTAGACAGTTATGAATATAAATATACTTTAATGTATTTTTGTTGTGTTTTGTGTCACTTTTTTGTTTTCGGAAACCAGTTAACCACAGCTCTGAGATCGCGGTAAGGATTCTAGTGTAAATTGCGATAATTTTGCTCAACTTAATCAACTTGTGCAATTTAAATGGATCGCAAACGATCGCAGAAACCCTTGTGAAATCATAGGGGGGTAGGGGGGTGAGAAACAGGAGGTGGGGACTGCAAAGGTGATAATGATGTTAGTGTGGAGTTAGAAGAGTGCAACTGTTAGGCAAGAACTATGAGTTCATTTGTTATTGATTTGGTGATTGGCTTCCTGAACAAAAAGTTCTTTAGGGAGCGTTTAAAGGAGGAGAAGTTAGGGGAAAGTCTGACAGCTCGAGGAAGTGTGTTCCAGAGGGTTGGTGCCACACAAGAGAAGTCCTGTAGTCTATGGGAGGAGGTGATGGTAGAAAATGCAAGAAGCAGGTCATTGTTTGATCTTAGAGGGTGGGCTGGAGTATATTTGTTGATGAGTAAGAACAGGTAGGGGGGGCCGAGTTGGTAAGGGCTTTGTAGGTCAGGGTGAGAATTTTTAATTTAATTCTGCTGTGAATGGGGAGCCAGTTAAGGGACTCGCAGAGATGTGCAGCAGATACAGTGCGTCGGGAGAGGTGGATTAGTCTAGCAGAGGCATTTAGGATGGATTGAAGGGGGAGAGGCAGGAGAGAGGAAGGCCAGTTAGTAGGTTATTACAGTAGTCAAGTCGGGAAATAGGGAGTGGATTAGCTGTTTAGTAATTTCAGCACTCAGAAATGAGCAAATTTTGGAGATATTGCATAGGTGGCTGCGACAGGATGAAGAGAACAATTGGATGATGGGTATGAAGGACAGGTTGAAGTCAAGTGTAACTCCTAGGCAGTGGACTTGGGGTGATGGGGAGATAGTGGTGATGCCAACAGTGATAAAAAAGTTAGAAACTAGAGTAAAATTAAAGGGGGGATTAGAAGGAGCTCAATCTTGGACATATTGATTTTTAGGTGTTGAGAAGCCAGCCAGAAAGAAATGCAAGATAAACAGTTGCTGATATTTGAATTGACAGATGGAGAGAGTGCAGGGGTGGGTAGGTAGATCTGAGTATCATCCGCATAGGGGTGATAGTTGAAGCCATAGCTACTGATAAGTTTACCCAGTAAAGAAGTATAAATAGAGAATAGTAGAGGACCCAGAACAGAGCCTTGAGGTACTCCAACAGACAGAGGCAATGAGGAGGAGTTGCCAGCAAATGAGACCGAAAAGGACCTATTAGATAGGTAAGAGTGGATCCAGGAGAGGGCAGTATCACTGAGCCCAAGGGAGCTGAGAGTTTGTAGAAGAAGGGGATGGTCAACGGTGTCAAAGGCAGCAGACAGGTCAAGTAAGATAAGTATAAAATAGTGGCCGTTTTTAGCAGAAAGAAGATTTTTAGTAGTCCTTCCCAACTCCCAGTCCTGTTTTGGTTTTCCTTAATTTAATCCTTTAATGGATAGTGCTGGCCAGGGCATACTGTGTTTCTTCTTGCATTTCTTTTCTTTTTCTTGTTCTAAGTTTCTTTCTTTTACTAATTGATATATATGTATATGTCTATATGTGTGTATATATATATATGTATATATATATATATATATATATATATATAAATATATATATATATATATATTAATGTGTTTATGTGTATATATGCCTGTAAAAACATTAAAGGGCCACTGTAAGTAAATATTTTCTATGCCTGTTACTAACTACCCCAAATACGCTTTTTATCAATAGCATTTCATTAACATCTCTCTACCGTATATCAGAAATCTTGTCTGCAAATGTAATTGTTTTCCAAACCCACTCCGTGGGTATCCTTTGCTCTGTACCAATCCGTTTACAATACCTAGGTTTCAAAATGGAGCTTTAAACACAAAGTTATTGGTTTAAGTATTTTGAACACTCAGTGCTGAAACTAGTGGGCTGGATAACGTGACATCATCAGCGAATAAAATATATAACTTTTAGAACGTTATGAAATTTCGTTTTGGAGAAAATATAGGTCAGTAGGTTTTAATTAATGTTTCTCTTACATTGGTGTATCCGGTCCACGGCTTCATCCTTACTTGTGGGATATTCTCAATCCCTACAGGAAGTGGCAAAGAGAGCACACAGCAGAGCTGTCCATATAGCTCCCCTCAGGCTCCGCCCCCCCCAGTCATTCTCTTTGCCGCTCTAACAAGTAGCATCTCCACGGGAGGGTAAAGAGTTTGTGGTGTTAGATGATTCCTTAACAGAAGGTAATGAGGATAGTACTCTTTCCTCTCCCCTTGTGTCGACACCAGTTATGCCCGCGCAAGCGATGCCCAGTACCTCTAGCGCATCGATCCCTATTACTTTACAACAGTTAGCAGCAGTAATGGATAATTCTCTTGCAGCATTTTTATCCAAACTGCCTTTTTTTCCAAGGAAGCGCGATAGCTCAGTTTTAAATACAGAGGATGAGCAATCAGAAGCGTTGGATAATTTATCTGTAGTGCCCTCACAACAATCTGATTTGGCGGTGAGGGATGGTCTGTCTGAGGGAGAAATTTCTGACACAGGAAAAGTTTCTCAGCAGGCAGAGCCAGATTCCATAGCATTTAAATTTAAGCTAGAACACCTCCGCGTCCTGCTTAAGGAGGTCTTAGCTACGCTGGATAATTGTGACCCCTTGGTGGTCCCAGAAAAATTGTGTAAAATTGACAGGTTTTTAGAGGTCCCGGTACACACTGAGGCTTTTCCAATCCCAAAGAGGGTGGCGGATATTGTGACTAGGGAATGGGAGAGACCAGGTGTACCCTTCGTTCCCCCTCCTATCTTTAAGAAAATGTTCCCCATAATCGACCCTAGGCGGGACGCGTGGCAGACGGTCCCTAAGGTAGAGGGGGCAGTTTCAACACTAGCTAAGCGCACGACTATACCAATAGAAGACAGTTGCGCTTTCAAAGATCCTATGGATAAAAAATTAGAAGGTTTACTTAAGAAAATATTTGTTCAACAAGGTTTCCTTCTTCAACCAATTTCCTGCATTTTTCCTGTAACTACTGCAGCGGCTTTTTGGTTTAAGGCACTGGAGAACTCGCTCCAGAAGGAGACTTCTTATGACGAAGTCATGGATAGAATTCATGCTCTAAAGCTGGCTAATTCTTTCATCACAGATGCTGCTTTACAATTAGCTAAATTAGCGGCGAAAAAATTCTGGCTTTGCCTTTGTGGCGCGTAGAGCGCTTTGGCTAAAATCATGGTCGGCTGACGCGTCGTCCAAAACAAAATTACTTAATATTCCTTTCAAGGGTAAGACCCTATTCAGGCCAGAGTTGAAAGAAATTATTTCAGATATCACTGAGGGAAAGGGCCATGCCCTTCCACAAGATAGACCCTTCAAGGCTAAAAACAAGGCTAATTTTCGTTCCTTTCGCAACTTCAGGAGCGGACCTGCTTCAACGTCTACAGCCGCTAAGCAAGAGGGTAACGCTTCCCAGCCCAACTTGGAAGCCTTTACAGGGCTGGAACAAGGGTAAACAGGCCAAGAAGCCTGCTGCTGCTACCAAGACAGCATAAAAGGGTAGCCCCCGATCCGGGACCGGATCTAGTAGGGGGCAGACTTTCTCTCTTTGCTCAGGCTTGGGCAAGAGATGTTCCAGATCCCTGGGCATTAGAAATCGTTGCTCAGGGGTATCTTCTAGAATTCAAAGACTCTCCTCCAAGGGGAAGGTACCACATTTCTCGCTTGTCTTCAGACCAGACAAAGAAACAGGCGTTCTTACGCTGTGTAGAAGATCTTCTAAAGATGGGAGTGATACACCCAGTTCCAATTGCAGATCAAGGACTGGGTTTTTACTCAAACCTGTTTGTAGTTCCCAAAAAGGAAGGAACTTTCAGGCCAATCCTGGATTTAAAAATTCTAAACAGATTCCTCAGAGTTCCATTATTCAAGATGGAAACCATTCGGACAATCTTACCGATGATCCAGGAAGGTCAATATATGACTACCGTGGATTTAAAGGATGCGTACCTTCACATTCCTATCCACAAAGATCACCATCAGTTCCTGAGGTTCGCCTTTCTGGACAAGCATTACCAGTTCATGGCCCTTCCTTTCGGGTTGGCCACTGCTCCCAGAATTTTCACAAAGGTGTTAGGGTCCCTTCTAGTGGTACTAAGACCGCAGGGCATTGCAGTAGCACCTTACCTAGACGACATCTTAATACAGGCGTCGTCCTTTCACAGAGCAAAGGCTCATACAGACATTGTTCTGGCCTTTCTAAGGTCTCACGGGTGGAAGGTGAACGTAGAAAAAAGTTCTCTGTCCCCGCTCACAAGGGTTCCCTTCCTGGGAACACTAATAGACTCTTAACACACTAATAGAAATGAAAATCTTTCTGACAGAGGTCAGGAAGTCAAAACTTTTGAATACTTGCCGAGTTCTTCATTCCATTCCTCTGCCTTCTGTGACTCAGTTCATGGAGGTAATCAGTCTAATGGTTGCGGCAATGGACGTAGTCCCTTTTGCCCGAATTCATCTAAGACCACTGCAACTGTGCATGCTCAAACTGTGGAATGGGGATTATGCAGATTTGTCTCCCCAAATACAAATGGACCAGAAAACCAGAGACTCTCTTCTCTGGTGGTTGTGTCAGGATCACCTGTCTCAGGGAATGAGTTTCCGCAGACCGGATTGGATCATTGTCATGACCGATGCCAGTCTGTTAGGCTGGGGTGCGGTCTGGGACTCCCTGAAAGCTCAGGGTCTATGGTCTCGGGAAGAATCTCTTCTCCCGATAAACATTTTGGAATTTAGAGCGATATTCATTACGCTCCAGGCCTGGCCTCAACTAGCGGAGGCCAAATTCATCAGATTTCAGTGGGACAACATCACGACTGTAGCGTACATCAATCATCAGGGAGGAACAAGGAGTTCCCTGGCAATGAAGGAAGTAGCCAAGATCATCAAATGGGCGGAGGATCACTCCTGCCATCTATCTGCAATTCACATCCCAGGAGTAGACAACTGGGAGGCGGATTATCTGAGTCGTCAGATTTCCATCCGGGGGAGTGGGAACTCCACCCGGAGGTCTTTGCACAGCTAACCCAACTATGGGGCATTCCAGAATTGGATCTGATGGTGTCCCGTCAGAACTCCAAACTTCCCCTTTACGGATCCAGTTCCAGGGATCCCAAGGCGACATTGATAGATGCCTTAGTAGCGCCTTGGTCATTCAATCTAGCTTATGTCTTTCCACCGTTTCCTCTTCTCCCTCGGCTAGTAGCCAGAATCAAACAGGAGAAGGCTTCGGTAATTCTGATAGCTCCTGCATGGCCGCGCAGGACTTGGTATGCAGACCTAGTGGATATGTCATCGGCTCCACCATGGAAGCTGCCTTTGAGGCAGGATCTTCTAATACAAGGTCCATTCAAGCATCCAAATCTAGTTTCTCTGCAACTGACTGCTTGGAGACTGAACGCTTAATTCTAGCTAAGCGTGGGTTCTCTGACTCAGTTATAGATACTCTGATCCAGGCTAGAAAGCCTGTCACCAGGAAAATATCATTATTGGTGCGAATCCAATGGTTACTCGTGGAGTAAGGTTAGGATTCCAAGAATATTGTCTTTTCTCCAAGAAGGATTGGAGAAAGGGTTGTCAGCTAGTTCCTTAAAGAGACAGATATGTGCTCTGTCTATTCTGTTACACAAGCGTCTGGCAGCTGTGCCAGATGTTCAGGCGTTTGTACAGGCCCTAGTTAGAATTAAGCCTGTCTACAGACCTGTGGCTCCTCCATGGAGTCTAAATTTAGTTCTTTCAGTTCTTCAAGGGGTTCCGTTTGAACCTTTGCATTCCATAGATATTAAGTTACTATCTTGGAAAGTTTTGTTTTTGGTAGCTATTTCTTCTGCTCAAAGAGTTTCTGAATTGTCTGCTTTGTAGTGTAATTCACCCTATCTGGTGTTCCATACAGATAAGTTTGTTTTGCGTACCAAACCTGGTTTCCTTCCAAAAGTGGTTTCCAATAAGAATATTAACCAGGAAATAGTTGTTCCTTCTCTGTGTCCTAATCCAGTTTCTAAGAAGGAACGTCTGTTACACAATCTTGATGTGGTTCGTGCTTTAAAGTTCTATTTAAAAGCAACTAATGATTTCAGACAAACATCGTCCTTGTTTGTTGTCTATTCTGGTAAGAGGAGAGGTCAGAAAGCGACTGCTACCTCTCTTTCTTTCTGGCTGAAAAGCATCATCCAATTGGCTTATGAGACTGCCGGACGGCAGCCTCCTGAACGAATTACAGCTCATTCCACTAGAGCTGTGGCTTCCACATGGGCTTTCAAGAATGAGGCTTCTGTTGAACAGATTTGTAAGGCAGCGACTTGGTCTTCACTGCATGCATTTGCCAAATTTTACAAATTCGATATTTTTGCTTCTTCGGAGGCTATTTTTGGGAGAAAAGTTTTGCAAGCAGTGGTGCCTTCCGTTTAGGTTACCTGACTTGTTCCCTCCCTTCATCCGTGTCCTAAAGCTTTGGTATTGGTTCCCACAAGTAAGGATGAAGCCGTGGACCGGATACACCAATGTAAGAGAAAACAGAATTTATGCTTACCTGATAAATTTCTTTCTCTTACGGTGTATCCGGTCCATGGCCCGCCCTGGCAATTATGTCAGGTTCAAATTTATTTTTTGTAAAACTACAGTCACCACTGCACCCTATGGTTCTCCTTTTTCTCCTAACCGTCGGTCGAATGACTGGGGGGGTGGAGCCTGAGGGGAGCTATATGGACAGCTCTGCTGTGTGCTCTCTTTGCCACTTCCTGTAGGGATTGAGAATATCCCACAAGTAAGGATGAAGCCGTGAACCAGATACACCGTAAGAGAAAGAAATTTATCAGGTAAGCATAAATTCTGTTTCATTAACTTTAATATGTTAGTTGTTTAGCTTAAAATTATAACAGAAAGTAATCCTTTAATATATTTTGGCACCCTGGTATTGTAATAAATACATTAATATATATGTACACATATATATTTTTATATATATATATATAAAATATTTTTTTTTTAAATAATTTTTATAGTGTTAGAATGTTAGACAGTTATGAATGTAAATATACTTTAATGTATTTTTGTTGTGTTTTGTGTCACTTTTTTGTTTTCGGAAACCAGTTAACCACAGCTCTGAGATCGCGGTAAGGATTCTAGTGTAAATTGCGATAATTTTGCTCAACTTAATCAACTCGTGCAATTTAAATGGATCGCAAACGATCGCAGAAACCCTTGTGAAATCATTTGTGCTCCACTTGTAATCTAGCCCTTATTTAGTTATTTTGGCTAATATAAGATTGTGGTTTTTACACTGAAGAGAAACAAGCAAACAAAAGTTTTCAAAGCCCTATTGAGTGGATATTTTTACTTGTAGTAACTGTTAAGGTTATTGAGCTGTATTTTTTGGTTATATATGTTACGTTAATCAGGTTAATTACATTCTTTAGGATCACTCCATACAACAATATTATTGCCATTTAAGAAGATTTGTCATATTCCTGATATTATTGTTACTGTAGTTAAATCCAGATTGTTCCAGCAACCTCTAAAAAGAATCCTGTGACACTCAAATATATGAGTTAACAATGCAACCTAACTGAAAATAGCCTTTAAAAGGAGGCATTATTTTTTAAATAAGATTCTGCATGAGAGAGGCTGCCTAATGAGTCGAAACACGTAGCAGTACTTAGGACAGACCTTCTGAAGTTTGTCCCACCCAACTTGCCGTACTAATACTAGCCAGAAGGACCCCTGGGAGTCACAAGAGCAAGCAGGGATCTTTGAGGCTTTATGAAGTATGGCATTGCACCAGATTGAGGGAGTCGCATAGGGCCTGGAAAAGCGAGCTATTGAAATCTGAAAAAGAAAGGAAGATAGGTGCGCTCACAAAACAGATCCTACAGTCCCATTTTTGTAAATAAACTTTTGGAACTTTTGCACTACCAGTATTTGCGGCTAGATTACGAGTTTTGCGTTAGGAGCGGTGCTAACGAGCAGTTTTCTCTCACCGCTCACTTACCTACAGTGCTGGTATTAAGGGTTTTTACAAACCCGGCATTAACAAGCAAGAAGTGAGCGTAGAGCAAAATTGTGCTTCGTACCCTACTCCAATACCAGCGCTGCTTAAGTCAGCGGTGAGCTGGTCGTAAGTGCTCGGGCACGATTTCCCCATAGGAATCAACAGGGAGAGCCGGCTGAGAAAAAGTCTAACACCTGCAAAAAAGCAGCGTAAAACTCAGTAACGCAGCCCCATTGATTCCTATGGGGAAACACATTTTATGTTTACACCTAACACTCTAACATGAACCCAGAGTCTAAACACCCCTAATCTTACACTTATTAACCCCTAATCTGCCCCTCCCGAAATCGCCGACACCTACATTATTCTTATTAACCCCTAATCTGCCGCTCCGGACACCGCCGCCTACATTATACTTATTAACCCCTAATCTGTTGCCCCCAACATCGCCGCCACCTACATTATATTTATTAACCCGTAATCTGCCGCCCCCAATATTGCCGCAACCTACCTACACTTATTAACCCCTAATCTGCCACCCCCAACGTCGCCGCCACTATATTAAATGTATTAACCCCTAAACCTAAGTCTAACCCTAACCCTAAGATTTATTTTAATTATATTTCAATTAGGGGGTGCTAATTGAAATATAATTAAAATAAATCTGTATAAAATTACTTTCATTCCCTAAATTATTCCTATTTAAAACTAAATACTTACCTATAAAATAAACCGTAAGCTAGCTACAATAGAACTAATAGTTACGTCGTAGCTAGCTTAGGTTTTATTTTTATTTTACAGGCAAATTTGTATTTATTTTAACTAGGTAGACTAGTTACTAAATAGTTATTAACTATTTAATAACTACCTAGCTAAAATAAATACAAATTGACCTGTAAAATAAAACCTAACCTAAGTTACAATAACACCTAACACTACACTACAATTAAATAAATTAAATTAGCTAAATCACAAAAACAAACAAACACTAAATTACAGAAAATAAAAAACAAATTACAGATCTTTAAACTAATTACACCTAACCTTATAGCCCTAGCAAAATAAAAAAAAATCCCCTAGCCTTTTGCGGGGCATTGCCCCAAAGTAATCAGCTCTTTTACCTGTAAAAAAAAAAAAAATGCAAACAACCCCCCCAACAGTAAAACCCACCACCCACACAACCAACACCCAAATAAAATACTAACTAAAAAAACCTAAGCTCCCCATTGCCCTGAAAAGGACATTTGGATGGGCATTGCCCTTAAAAGGGTATTTAGCTCTTTTGCAGGCCCAAAGCCCTAACCTAAAAAATAAACCCACCCAATCAATACACCCTTAAAAAAATCCTAACACTAACCCCTGAAGATTCACTTACCGGGAGAAGCCTTCATCCAAGCGGCAAGATGTTCTCAATGAAGCCGGCAGAAGTGGTCCTCCAGACGGGCAGAAGTCTTCATCCAGACGGCATCTTCTATCTTCATCCTTCCGGCGCGGAGCGGATCCGTCTTCAAGACATCCGACGCGGAGCATCCTCTTCAAACGATGGCTTCTACTTAATGAATATCTCTTTAAGTGACGTCATCCAAGATGGTGTTCCTTAGATTCTGATTGGCTGATAGAATTCTATCAGCCAATCGGAATTAAGGTAGAAAAAATCCTATTGGCTGATGCAATCAGGGAATAGGATTGAGCTGGCATTCTATTGGCTGTTCCAATCAGCCAATAGAATGCAAGCTCAATCCTATTTGCCTGTAAAATAAAAATAAAACCTAAGCTAGCTACAATGTAACTATTAGTTCTATTGTAGCTAGCTTACGGTTTATTTTATAGGTAAGTATTTCGTTTTAAATAGGAATAATTTAGGGAATGATAGTAATTTTTATTATCTTTTCGAAGGTTCTCGGTGCCCTTCTATCTTTAATCAGAGAGCAGGGTATTACAGTGTTTCCTTATTTGGACAATATCTTGGTACTGGCTCAATCTTTTCATTTAACAGAATCTCACATGAATCAACTAGTTTTTTTTCTTCAAAGACATGGTTGGAGGATCAATTTACCAAAGAGTTTCTTGATTCCTCAGTCAAGGGTCACCTTTTTAGGTTTCCAGATAGATTCAGTGTCCATGACTTTGTCTTTAACAGACAAGAGACGAATGAAATTGGTTTCAGCCTGTCGAAAACTTCACTCTCAATTCCCTTCAGTGGCTATGTGCATGGAAGTTTTAGGTCTAATGACTGCATCAGACGTGATCCCCTTTGCTTATTTTCATATGAGACCTCTGCAGCTTTGCATGCTGAATCAATGGTGCAGGGATTATACTCGGATATCACAATAGATATTCTTAAATCCCAGCATTCTACTCTCTCTGACTTGGTGGTTAGACCATCATCGTATTATTCAAGGGGCCTCTTTTGTTCATCCTTCCTGGACTGTAGTCTCAACAGATTCAAGTCTTTCAGGTTGGGGAGCTGTCTGTGGGTCTCTGACAGCACAAGGTGTTTGGAATCCTCTAAAGGTGAGGTTACCAATCAATATCTTAGAACTCTGTGCTATTTTCTGGGCTCTTCAGGCTTGGTCTCTATTAAAGAGAGAACTTTTCATTCATATGGCATATGTCAATCATCAGGGAGGGACTCGCAGTCCTTTAGCAATGAAAGACGTATCACTGATACTTTCTTGGGCGGAACCAACTCTTGTCAAATTTCTGCAATTCATATCCCAGGTGTTGGGAAGCAGATTAACTCAGCCGTCAGACTTTGCATCCGGGGGAGTGGTCTCTCCATCCAGATGTGTTTTTTCAGATTGTACAGATGTGGGGTCTTCCAGAAATAGATATGATGGCTTCCCATTTAAACGGGAAACTTCCCAGATACCTTTCCAGTTCCAGGGATCCTCAGGCGGAGATGGTGGATGCGTTAGCAGTTCATTGGTCTTACCAACTTGCTTATATTTTTCCGCCTCTAATTCTTCTTCCAAGGGTGAACTCCAAGATCATAATGGAACAATCGCATGTGTTTCTGATAGCACCAGCATGGCCTCACAGGTTTTGGTATGCGGATCTTGTCTGGATGTCCAGTTGCTAACCTTGGTCACTTCCTTTAAGGCCAGACCTTCTGTCTCAAGGGCAGTTTTTCCATCAGGATCTCAAATAACTAAATTTGAAGGTATGGAGATTGAACCTTTAGAGGTTTCTCTGACTCAGTGATCAATACTATGTTGCAGGCTTGTAAGTCTGTTTCAAGGAAGATTTATTATCGGGTTTGGAAAACCTATATTTCATGGTGTTCTTCTCATAAATTCTCTTTGCATTCTTTTAGAATTCCTAGAATTTTACAGTTTCTTGAGGATGGTTTGGATAAAGGTTTGTCTACAAGTACTTTGAAGGGACAAATCTCTACTCTTTCTATTTTATTTCATAGAAAGATTGCTAAACTTCCTGATATTCACTGTTTTGTTCAGGCTTTGGTCCATGTCAAGCCTGTTAAGTCTATTTCTCTTCTATGGAGTCTCAATTTGGTTTTGAAGGTTTTGAGCCTATGCATTCTTTGGATATTAAACTACTTTCTTGGAAAGTATTGTTCCTTTTGGGTATCTCTTCTGCTAGAAGAGTTTCTGAATTATCTGCTCTCTCTTGTGAGTCTCCTTTTCTGATTTTCCATCAGGATAAAGCTGTCTTGCGGACTTCGTTTAAATTTCTTCCTAAGGTTGTGAATTCTAACAACATTAGTAGAGAGATTGTTGTTCCTTCCTTGTGTCCGAATCCTAAGAATTTGCTTGAAAAATCGTTACACTCTGTGGATGTGGTAAGGGCTTTGAAATACTATATTGAGGCTACTAAGGATTTCAGGAAGACTTCTAGTCTATTTGTGGTCTTTTCTGGTTTTAGGAAATGTCAGAAAGCCTCTGCAATTTCTTTGACATCTTGGTTAAAGATTCACAAGGCTTATTTGGAGGCGGGACAGTCTCTGCCTCAGAGAATTACAGCTCATTCTACGAGATCAGTTGCCACTTCTTGGGCTTTAAGAATGAAGCTTCAGTTGATACATTTTACCGTTTCAATGTACAGGGAGTGCAGAATTATTAGGCAAATGAGTATTTTGACCACATCATCCTCTTTATGCATGTTGTCTTACTCCAAGCTGTATAGGCTCGAAAGCCTACTACCAATTAAGCATATTAGGTGATGTGCATCTCTGTAATGAGAAGGGGTGTGGTCTAATGACATCAACACCCTATATCAGGTGTGCATAATTATTAGGCAACTTCCTTTCCTTTGGCAAAATGGGTCAAAAGAAGGACTTGACAGGCTCAGAAAAGTCAAAAATAGTGAGATATCTTGCAGAGGGATGCAGCACTCTTAAAATTGCAAAGCTTCTGAAGCGTGATCATCGAACAATCAAGCGTTTCATTCAAAATAGTCAACAGGGTCGCAAGAAGCGTGTGGAAAAACTAAGGCGCAAAATAATTGCCCATGAACTGAGAAAAGTCAAGCGTGCAGCTGCCAAGATGCCACTTGCCACCAGTTTGGCCATATTTCAGAGCTGCAACATCACTGGAGTGCCCAAAAGCACAAGGTGTGCAATACTCAGAGACATGGCCAAGGTAAGAAAGGCTGAAAGACGACCACCACTGAACAAGACACACAAGCTGAAACGTCAAGACTGGGCCAAGAAATATCTCAAGACTGATTTTTCTAAGGTTTTATGGACTGATGAAATGAGAGTGAGTCTTGATGGGCCAGATGGATGGGCCCGTGGCTGGATTGGTAAAGGGCAGAGAGCTCCAGTCCGACTCAGACGCCAGCAAGGTGGAGGTGGAGTACTGGTTTGGGCTGGTATCATCAAAGATGAGCTTGTGGGGCCTTTTCAGGTTGAGGATGGAGTCAAGCTCAACTCCCAGTCCTACTGCCAGTTTCTGGAAGACACCTTCTTCAAGCAGTGGTACAGGAAGAAGTCTGCATCCTTCAAGAAAAACATGATTTTCATGCAGGACAATGCTCCATCACACGCGTCCAAGTACTCCACAGCGTGGCTGGCAAGAAAGGGTATAAAAGAAGAAAATCTAATGACATGGCCTCCTTGTTCACCTGATCTGAACCCCATTGAGAACATGTGGTCCATCATCAAATGTGAGATTTACAAGGAGGGAAAACAATATACCTCTCTGAACAGTGTCTGGGAGGCTGTGGTTGCTGCTGCACGCAATGTTGATGGTGAACAGATCAAAACACTGACAGAATCCATGGATGGCAGGCTTTTGAGTGTCCTTGCAAAGAAAGGTGGCTATATTGGTCACTGATTTGTTTTTGTTTTGTTTTTGAATGTCAGAAATGTATATTTGTGAATGTTGAGATGTTATATTGGTTTCACTGGTAAAAATAAATAATTGAAATGGGTATATATTTGTTTTTTTGTTAAGTTGCCTAATAATTATGCACAGTAATAGTCACCTGCACACACAGATATCCCCCTAAAATAGCTAAAACTAAAAACAAACTAAAAACTACTTCCAAAAATATTCAGCTTTGATATTAATGAGTTTTTTGGGTTCATTGAGAACATGGTTGTTGTTCAATAATAAAATTAATCCTCAAGGGGGCGGAGCCAGCGCTTGAAGAAGATGGCCGCACTTTAGGTGAACTCCGGAGCGTCAGCCCACAAAAATACCTCCATCACTGCTATAACACCTATTTTAGCATAAACACTAACACCTCTATAATCCGGATGGTGCGCTGACCATGAGGAGATTTGAAATTCCAGCAAAGGACACCCGCATTATCTCCCGAGATCATCTTTAGCTGCCGACACAACAAATGAATGTGAGTACTATACCGCTACAAGATTTAACCCCAGGCAACCCCACATTGCACAAAAAAATGCCATACAAGCAAGATAAGGCCTTAAATTGGGACTGCTAAATATTGTGCTCACCCGGAGTCAAATCTATATAAAAGTGCCGGGCGCCATCTTTGTCAAACACATGCACTAAGATAAATACTGCTCTGCTTGCTCTTCTGCCTCGGTGCCCCTACACACAAAATGCATCTCCAATAGGCTTCTGAAATACCTAGTTTAGTGTGGGTGGCAACTGTGCAGTTTGGATCTCCAATGCTGGTTAACCCGACACGCATATTAAAGTTGTGACATTTTGTTTTAATAGCCAGAGGGAAATCGCTTGGTTCAGTACAGCAACAATTACACGCTGAGTACTCTACACAGATCAAGTTAAACCCAGGCAGCATGTGGCTTATTTTACCAGCGATGATAATGTGTTTTGTTGTATAAGTAAATAGCAGGTTGAGGAATGATTGGTAATTGACGCTGCGGTACTGAGTTGACAAGCAGAAGTAAAAATGACATAAAAACTTTTCATTTCTCGCCAAACTAACTCACAGCTGATATATCACATCCCTTTTACTGAAAATAGGCATTCAACTTTAACAGATGGGGCGGAAATACTAACTATGAAGAAAACTGTATAAAGGGGTAGTTCCTCACACAGATCTCACTAAATGCACAGAGATAAGAGTGCATGAAGTACCTGGACAGTTAAACCAACATAAGTATATATCACGTGTGAGCTAGCCCAAGGTCTTACTTCAGACATTCACAGGGGAGAAGGGGCTTATTACCACTGAGCAATAGCACGGAAGTTACTGCTGGAGCAATACTTTCCACCTCTGTCCCGCTAGAAATAACGGACGATGTCCCCTAGGAAAGCTGTACAGAAAGGGAAATCAGGCAAAGGGGGGGATTCTACGACACCAACTGTGGAAGAATATTTCAAAGCTACCCCCCTGCCGTTATCTAAAGACAAGACCCAAATATCACTAAGACAGCAACCCTCTTCTGAGCCGTCAGACTCAGAGTCTGAAGATGAAAGTGACGCGGTAACAATATCAAAAAAGGTATTATCTTCCATCCCATCAAAAAAAGATTTTTCAACCCTAATTATGCAAGTTAAACAATGCATAAAAGAAGAAATAGCAGACCTTAAAAGAGATCTCGGAGAGATAGGAAATAGGGTAGAATGCCTAGAAGAAACCACACAAGCTCATTCCTTGGACCTGACCAAAGTGAGTGACCATATGGAACATCAAGACAAGATGATTTTGCAACTAGAAGACAAATTGGAGGACTTGGAAAATCGCTCTCGACGACACAATATAAGGATTCGAGGTATACCTGAAATTATTGAAAACACTAACCTACAAGAATACTTGCAATCCCTGTTCTCATCTCTAATAAATTCACCTGACGATCAGGAAGTGGTCATAGATAGAGCTCACAGAGCCCTGAGGCCTAAACCTCCAGAGGCAGCTCCCCCCAGGGACGTTATAGTGCGGATCAATAGCTATCAAACAAAGGAGAGCATCATGACAGCAGCAAGAGAGAAACGCCCGATACAGAAAGACGTATCCACCCTGCAGTTCTTTGCTGACCTGTCCACTAGAACCCTCCTCAGGAGGAAAGAACTCTCACCACTAACAAAACATTTGCAAACCAGGAGTATCAACTATAGATGGGGTCACCCTTTCCACCTAATTGCAATTTGGAAAAACAGGAGGGCAATATGTTCATCACCCTCAGAAATTGGGGATTTCTGTAAGAAGCTAGAAATTCCACCTCCTACCAGAGAACCAGAACCAGGGCAGGATACCATTGCTTCATCTAATCTCCATTCTGCTCCTCTGCCCCAACGCAGAGAATGGCAGACGGTCAAGCCCAAGAAAACATCACATCATCCCTCAGTGAACTCTGGGGCCCAACTGGGCTGACATAGATTGACATAAGATAATTTGTTCCAGTGGTAAGACTAGCAGTGGAGTGAGTGATGTACTCCAAAACTGTGTGTATGTGTGGAAAAGTTTAATTTGTTTGTTTTTCACAAGTCAAATGAATATTGATTATTATGTGATGGTACCCACTGGGGCACTAAAGGTCATTAAAGGGTGACTAGAAATTTTTCATCTTTATGGGGTGCCCTTAGTGTGTTTAGTGTTATTGTTCATGTGCCAACTGTTTGGTCGGCTTAGTTAAAACACCAATTAAAGGTAATGAAAGTTGAATGGATGGAAACTTATATAAGTCATAATAAGTGGGCTGAGTAGATTCCGATTGGAATTCTTTTAGCCATATTCCCCTACAATTGTTATTATTTTATTAAATTAAAAGTTCTACGTGTTGATTTAGATTATGTTGTTAGATTTTTGTTAGGAGTTATCTTGCAGACTCACTTCACTATATCCTTAGGCAAAGTGTCATGTCAGAGCGGAGGAGTAGAGACAAAGGTAATTAAATGACTGTTACAAGTATCCAATTTATTACACAAAACGTAAAAGGCTTTAATGTTCCTCAAAAGAGATCACTAGCACTCAGAGATTTAGGACAAAGAGGAGGGGACATCATAGGACTACAAGAAACCCACTTTAAGAGGGGATCTATAACTAAATATTTGCACAGTAGCTTTTCTCAACACTATCATAGTGCGCATAGCAAAAAGAAGATTAATGGTGTGAGCATTCTAATACATAGAAATATCCCATTTAAACTGATAGAACAAAAAAAAAGATGGGGAGGGCAGATTCCTCGCCATTAGTGGCCTCCTACATAACAAAATAGTAACAATAGTAAACATCTATGCACCCAATCACAAACAAGCCAGTTTTTTCAAATCCATAATTCCCCTTCTGAGGGATATACAGAAAGGGCAACTAATAGTAATGGGAGACTTTAACATACCAATCACCCCTTCATTAGACAGCTCAAACACCAATATACACATTGCAAAGAACACCTTGAAATCATTATGGCAGTTTTTGAGAGCATTCGGCCTACATGATCCTTGGAGAGTAGCCAATCCTGACAAAAAGGACTATACATTTTTTTCTAACCCTAATAAATCCTATTCGAGAATTGATTTCATTCTATTAGACCATTTAACATTAGCCAATGCTACACTTACAAACATCACACACACTGCGTGGTCAGACCATTCTATGGTCAGATGCTCCGTTGATTGGCCCTCAGCACCGATAAGGGATTTTAACTGGAGACTTGATGAGACATTACTTTTGGATCCAGTGATATGTGAGACACTAGGAAAGGAAATTCAGGAATTTTTTGTACATAATGTCAAGGGGGACGTAGCGCCAGCCATGGTGTGGGAAGCCCATAAGAGCTTTGTAAGGGGTTCATTAATCAAGATTAGGGCTAACAAACATAAACTATTAAGAGAGGAATATAATCACATTGCTAAAGAGATTGAACAACTAGACTACTTACATAAGCTCCATCCACAAGATGATAGGATATTCCAACAATTGAAATTCTACAGAGCCAAGATGCATTTACACCTTCATATAAAAGCCCAGTCGACTGCATTTAAACTTAAGCAGAAATTTTATTCTGAAGCCAACAAACCAGGGCGTCAACTAGCCAGGCTACTCAAATCTAGGCAAACAAAAACGTACATACACTTTATAAAAAACCCCTCAGGGGAGAGAGTAGAGGACACTAAAAAGATAGCTGACACCTTTAAGAATTACTACCATGCTCTATATAATCTCTACCCCAGGAGAACTAGCCTGGATCATGAGATTAAATGTCTAGAGTATTTAGAAACCGTACAAGTCCCGGAAGTATCTGAGGTAGATAGAGAGATGTTACAAACACCCATAAGTCATAAGGAGATTACAATAGCTATTAAATCTCTAAAACCAGAAAAGGCACCGGGACCAGATGGATTCTCTGGTTCCTATTATAAATTATTCTCCAGCATATTGACCCCTCATTTATTAAATACATTTAGTCAAATAGATAATGGAGGTACATTACCGGATACTATGTTACAGGCCCATATCACGGTTCTCCCTAAACCGGGCAAGAAACCGGACACTCCAGTGAATTATAGACCTATATCCTTACTGAATATAGATCTGAAAATATTAGCCAAGGTGTTGGCGTCTAGACTTAATAGACTACTTCCAACTTTGATCTCACTGGATCAGGTGGGTTTTGTACCGTGGAGAGAGGCAAGGGATAACACCGTCAAATTACTAAATATTATAGAATATATAAATACCAACAAAATTCCCTCAATACTACTATCCACAGATGCTGAGAAAGCGTTTGATAGATTAGATTGGACCTTTCTACAGGCAACCTTAAATAAATTTAATTTCCCTCTCCCATTTATAAATAAAATCATGGCCCTATACTCCTTTCCCACGGCCCAAATTAGAATAAATGGTACTCTTTCAGAACAATTTGAAATTCGAAATGGCACGCGTCAGGGATGCCCGCTTTCCCCGCTCTTATTTATCCTTTCCCTAGAAACATTGGCTAGCAGAATTAGATTAAATGATAACATAAAGGGCATAATTATTAAAAATAGGGAATACAAATTATCTATGTTCGCAGACGACGTTTTGTTGTCTTTATCATGTCCTATGGAATCTCTCTCCGCGGTGCAATCAGAAATGCTGGATTATGGAAGCGTATCGAATTTTCTAGTAAACCCTAGTAAGTCAGAATTGTTACCTTTAAATATATCCCAAGTAGAACTAAACAATATTAAAAAGAAAAGCCCTTTCGCAATTCAGCAGAGACATATTAAATACTTAGGTATCTATTTGATGCATAACTTAGAATCAATTCGCACGTATAATTACTCTAAACTATTGACTAATATATCTAACCAGGCTTCTTCGTGGCTATCTAAAAATATTTCCTGGATAGGAAGAGTAAGCACAGTAAAAATGGTATTGTTGCCCAAAATTCTGTACATTTTACAGACGCTACCACTCCCTCATACCCAATCATACTTACAAAAAATACAAAGAGTGATACTCAATTTTATATGGAAAAAAAAAACCGGCACGAGTAAATAAACTTTCTTTATATGCTAATAAGAGTATGGGGGGCTTAGGAGTACCCAATATAATACTTTACAAATGGGCCATTTCACTTCAGAGAGTGGTGGAATGGTGCAGACACAACTCAGAAGAACCAAAGCACTGGATCCAATTAGAGTGCGACATTAGTAATGTGCCACAACTAGGGGGGGCCTGTTGGTCACCCAATTTACTATCTGAAATACAGACTAACACCACACAAACAGTTTCAAATTCCCTCTCAGACTGGAAACAAATACGTGATAGTTGTGGAGGCATCTCTGGCACTTACTCTCCCCTAACCCCAGTCTTGATGGATCCTGAGTTTCCAATGAGACAGGGACATCTCCCTCACAGAATTCACAGTTTGAAAGATATTATTCCCATCACTCTTATAACCAGATTAGGGAAAATGCTTCCGAGGAATGAATTACTAGAGGTGGAAGAGAGTTTCTTCGAACAATGGTTTAGATACCATCAGGTAAATCACTATATAATGACTCATAGAGACAGGGGTAACTTGTTGAGGCAGTTAACACCTCTAGAACAGATGTGCATTTCCACTATACCACAGAAGGGGATAGTCTCTGCCACTTACAAATTATTACTTAAGGCAACAACCCCAAAACCACATAACTTCACAAAAGGGTGGGAGAGGGAAATATTAGGGGCTGAGAGCCCAAAGGTATGGGACGAGATTTTTCATAGCATAGCTTCCTCTGCCCACACTACTTTTGCCCTAGAAACAAATTATAAAATACTTTTCCGTTGGTACATGACACCGAATAGAATGAAACATCTATTTCCATCTGCCAACGAGAAGTGTTGGAGATGCAAACAAGGAGTGGGCAACATGGGTCACATTTGGTGGTCGTGTGAAAGGATAAAAATTTGTTTGGAACAAATAATTAAAGAAATAAACGGTGCATTGTCCTGTAACTTAGCCTCTGATCCATGGATATGTCTATTTAACGTGTTGAAAGATGTCCGATGTGTTATTAAGAGAAATGTCATACACATAATGCTGAACACAGCAAAACAGCTTATAGCCTCTAAGTGGAAATCTAATGAGGTCCCCACAATCGAGTTTTGGAAGGAGAAGATTGGGGGAGCCCTAATGCTAGAGAGATACTTCTATCTAAAAACAAATAGATTGACAATGTTTCATAATATGATGTTCTACTGGGAATCATATATAGGTACTTAACAAGAAAATACAGAGATGGCTAATTATAAATAAATATAAATTCCCTTTGAACCAAGATAGGAAGATTAAAATAAACCCTACACACAGGGTGGCACGATGCTTGTCTTCCCATTTTTCGTTGCACAAGAAGGATTTAAAGTCTGCAAGTTGTTTGTAATTGTTAAAATTAGTTAAATTGTTTTTTGTAAAATGTCATTGAATAAAACTTTGTTAAGACACGTGGGAAGTTCAGATGAAAGAAGACTCTATAAAAGGACTAGTATTAAGCTAGTAAATATATGCAAGATTTGGTTATAGGATGGTATTGGACCTCTTATTAAGAATGGAGTCGATGTAATAGAAATATTGTAACTCATGGATTTTTGAATTTTGTTATGTCTGAAACTTTCAATAAAGAAACAAAATAAAAAAAAATAAAAAAATTAATCCTCAAAAATACAACTTGCCTAATAATTCTGCACTCCCTGTATTTGCTTCTTCTGAAGCAGTCTTTGGTAGAAAAGTTCTTCAAGCAGCTGTCTCAGTTTGATTCTTCTGTTTTTAAGAAGAACTTATTTTTTTTATTTAATTTCTCAGCGGAAATAGCTGTTTTTATTTTTTCCCTCCCTCTAGTGACTCTTCTGTGGACTTCCACATCTTGGATATTTTATCCCATACGTCACTAGCTCATGGACTGTTGCCATTTACATGAAAGAAAACATAATTTATGTAAGCACTTACCTGATAAATTAATTTCTTTCATAATGGCAAGAGTCCATGAGGCCCAATCTGTTTTTGGTGGGGTTTTTTTTTGTATAAAAGCACAATATTATTTTCCAGTTCCTCTTTTTTGTATGCTTTTTTTACTCCTTTTTACACCTCACTACTTGGCTATACGTTAAACTGAAGTGTGTGTGTGGCGGGATGTGTATTTATAGGCATTTTGAGGTTTGGGAAACTTTGCCCCCTCCTGGTAGGAATGTATATCCCATACGTCACTAGCTCATGGACTCTTGCCATTATGAAAGAAATGAATTTATCAGGTAAGTTCTTACATAAATTATATTTTTTCTCTGCACTTCAATGTGACGCATAGCTAGATAGTCTCAGTGCAGCAGGATTTTAAATACTGCAGCTGTTTAGAGAACCAGTGGGGCTTGTATCATGTCAGCAATTAACAACATTACCTGATGGTACAAGCACCTTAGGCTATCATAGCACATGCTGTGTTTAAAATGCTAGTGCACAGAGCATACTTAAATTTACTTTTGAAACAGCTATAGCTTCTATTAGAAGCATTTTTGCTAATGCATGCATATAACAAAACTGCCTTGTTTCAAACTGAAATGCATCCATGTGGATTAAAATGTTGACTGGAATGTCCCTTTAAAATGAAACTTTCATGATTCAGATAGGGCATGCACTTTTAAACAACTTTCCAGTTTACTTATATTATCAAATTGTCTTTGTTGTCTTGGTATTCTTTGTTGAAAGCTAAACCTAGGTAGGCTCATATGCTAATTTCTAAGCCCTTGATGGCCGCCTTTCATCTCAGGGCATTTTGACAGTTTTTCACAGCTAGATGCCGTTAGTTCATGTGTGCCATACAGATAACATTGTGCTCACGGACATGGAGTTACCTAGGAATCGGTACTGATTGGCTAAAATGCAAGTCTGTCAAAAGAACTAAAATAAGGGGCAGTCTGCAGAGGCTTAGATGCAAGATAATCACAGAGGTAAAAAGTATATTAATATATCTGTGTTGATTACGCAAAACTGGGGAATGGGTAATAAAGGGATTATCTATCTTTTTAAACAATACAAACATTCTGGAGTAGACTGTCCCTTTAAAAAGGAGAAATGTAACTGGCTGTAATACAATGGCAGCAGTAGATTAAGCAGAATGGAACTGGAAGAGTGGCAGCAGTAGGCCAGATGGACACAGCAAAGACAGGCTGGACTTGGCAGTCAGAGAGACATTGGATGCACGACTAGGCCATGGATGCAGGCAGGCTTGTCAGAGAGATGTTGCATACATTAGGTCATGGCTACAGGCAGTCTTGACGTTCAGAGAGACATTGACAGCTGTAAGCCCTGGGCACAGTAGCAGGCTAGACTTGCAGTCAGATACACATTAGATGCAGTAGGCCATGGGCACAGTAGCAGGCTGGACTTGGCTGGCAGTCAGCGAGACATTGGATACAGTAGGCCTGAGCTCAGTGGCAGTCTGGACTTGGCTGGCAGTCAGAGAGACATTGGATGCAGAAGGTCATGGGCACATAAACAGGATTACATAAGGATTTCAGGAAGACTTCTAGTCTATTTGTGGTCTTTTCTGGTTTTAGGAAATGTCATAAAGCCTCTGGCATTTCTTTGACATCTTGGTTAAAGCTTTTGATTCACAAGGCTTATTTGGAGGCGGGACAGTCTCTGCCTCAGAGAATTACAGCTCATTCTACAAGATCAGTTGCCACTTCTTGGGCTTTAAGAATGAAGCTTCAGTGGATACGTTTTACAGTTTCAATGTATTTGCTTCTTCTGAAGCAGTCGTTGGTAGAAAAGTTCTTCAAGCAGCTGTCTCAGTTTGATTCTTCTGTTTTTAAGAAGAACTTATTTTTTGGATTTAATCTCTCAGCGGAAATAGCTGTTTTTATTTTTTCCCTCCCTCTAGTGACTCTTCTGTGGACTTCCACATCTTGGGTATTTCTATCCCATACGTCACTAGCTCATGGACTCTTGCCATTTACATGAAAGAAAACATAATTTATGTATGAACTTACCTGATTAATTCATTTCTTTCATAATGGCAAGAGTCCATGAGGCCCACCCTGTTTTTGGTGGGGTTTTTTTTTTTGTATAAAAGCACAATATTATTTTCCAGTTCCTCTTTTTTGTATGCTTTTTTTACTCCTTTTTACACCTCACTACTTGGCTATACGTTAAACTGAAGTGTGTGTGTGGTGGGATGTGTATTTATAGGCATTTTGAGGTTTGGGAAACTTTGCCCCCTCCTGGTAGGAATGTATATCCCATACGTCACTAGCTCATGGACTCTTGCCATTATGAAAGAAATGAATTTATCAGGTAAGTTCTTACATAAATTATATTTTTTCTCTGCACTTCCATGTGACGCATAGCTAGATAGTCTCAGTGCAGCAGGATTTTAAATACTGCAGCTGTTTAGAGCACCAGTGGGGCTTGTATCATGTCAGCAATTAACAACATTACCTGATGGTACAAGCACCTTAGGCTATCATAGCACATGCTGTGTTTAAAATGCTAGTGCACGGAGCATACTTAAATATACTTTTGAAACAGCTATAGCTTCTATTAGAAGCATTTTTGCTAATGCATGCATATAACAAAACTGCCTTGTTTCAAGCTGAAATGCATCCATGTGGTTTAAAATGTTGACTGGAATGTCCCTTTAAAATGAAACTTTCATGATTCAGATAGGGCATGCAATTTTAAACAACTTTCCAGTTTACTTATATTATCAAATTGTCTTTGTTGTCTTGGTATTCTGTGTTGAAAGCTAAACCTAGGTATGCTCATATGCTAATTTCTAAGCCCTTGAGGGCCGCCTTTCATCTCAGGGCATTTTGACAGTTTTTCACAGCTAGATGCCGTTAGTTCATGTTTGCCATACAGATAACATTGTGCTCACGGACATGGAGTTACCTAGGAATCGGTACTGATTGGCTAAAATGCAAGTCTGTCAAAAGAACTAAAATAAGGGGCAGTCTGCAGAGGCTTAGATGCAAGATAATCACAGAGGTAAAAAGTATATTAATATATCTGTGTTGATTATGCAAAACTGGGGAATGGGTAATAAAGGGATTATCTATCTTTTTAAACAATACAAACATTCTGGATTAGACTGTCCCTTTAAAAAGGAGAAATGTAACTGGCTGTAATACAATGGCAGCAGAAGATTAAGCAGAATGGAACTGGAAGAGTGGCAGCAGTAGGCCAGATGGACACAGCATAGACAGGCTGGACTTAGCAGTCAGAGAGACATTGGATGCACGACTAGGCCATGGATGCAGGCAGGCTTGTCAGAGAGATGTTGCATGCATTAGGTCATGGCTACAGGCAGTCTTGACGTTCAGAGAGACATTGACAGCTGTAAGCCCTGGGCACAGTAGCAGACTAGACTTGCAGTCAGATACACATTAGATGCAGTAGACCATGGGCACAGTATCAGGCTGGACTTGGCTGGCAGTCAGCGAGACATTGGATAGTGTAGGCCTGAGCTCAGTGGCAGGTTGGACTTGGCTGGCAGTCAGAGAGACATTGGATGCAGAAGGTCATGGGCACATAAACAGGTTAAACTTTGCTGGCATTTAATGAGATATTGGCCTTATTAGACATGATGAAACTGGCAGAGTGGAAGTAGCAAAGTAGCAATGTAACTGCCTGTAATACGGTGGCTGTAATATAGAGGATTACACTGGCAGAGTGGCAACTTTAGGCCAGATGGAACTGGTTGTAATACGGTGGCACTGGCAGCACTAAAGGGAAGTGTGGCAGTAGTAAGCCAAATAGAATTGGCTGTAATATGATGACAGCACTAGAATGGATAGCACAAGCAGAGTGCTAATATGACACTGGCAGCAGTAGGCAGGATGGAACTGGCAGTATGACATTGAAAGCAGTGGTCAGGATGGAACTGGCAGTATGACATCAGACACAGTAGACTTGATGGAATTGGCTGTAAAACAGTGGTAGCAATAGGCAGTTGTGGGACCATTCAAATGTTAACAGACAGCAGTGTAAAAAAAAATGGTATGCACGCTCCACAAGGTTGTTTGCTCCACTAGGGTGGTTAGAGCTGTGACCTCTGCATTTAGGATATTGCTTGTCACAGAAAAAAACTCCCTCGCTCTGGACACTGGGGGGTGGACATGAAAGCATCTCATGGGCAACTAAAGTAAGGCCAGGCCATAAATAACTTTTGTGATCCCAATACCTCAAAGGGTGAGCAGTAGGAGGTAACACAGTTTCTGAAAGATAAGTTTGACTATTTTGTAAGGTGCTTCTCTCACATGTTGGTGCTTTGCTGGTTCCCATCATGGAATCAAGGGCCTCAACCCAAAAAGCTGCAGCTTGACTACTTTAGCATACCCCATCTCACAGACCCTTCTCACTTGCCTGTCCTGCCACATTGCCAAGGTGTCCCTTAAATAGACAGTAATGTCAACATTACACAAATGGACTAGATAGAACATGACATTTTAAACAATTTTCCAATTTACTTATGTTATCAATTTTGCTTAGTTCTCTTGGTATCCTTTTTCAACCCCTTCAGGATGGGCGCATCTGTCCAAGTTTGGATCATAAACAAAAAAGGAATCATGTGCATCAAAAACAGAGCTCCTGGGGGGGGGGGGTGTTGTTAGTTTGATCAATCTTCATTTGTACACAGAAAGGAGAAGGATGCCGCAAAATTAAGGGTGTTCAATGTCGTCCTAAGGGCGTTAATGCTTTTAGGACATCATGAAACGTACTAAGGGCATCTAGGCGTTAAAGAATAATCCTAAGTGAGCTCAGGAGCGTGCATGTGTCTCTAGCCATCTGACAGCAGAGAATGCAACATTGTTTATAGCAATATTATACATATATACAAACACTGCTGCAGCAGACTGCTAAAGACATGATGTGCATGCTCTTGAGCTTATATCAGCCTAAAGCAAAGCCCAAAGCAAATTTGATAATAGAAGTGAATTACAATTTTTTTGAAATCACATGCCCTATCTGTATCATGAAAGTTTAATTTTGACTTTACTGTCCCTTTAATTCTCGGGTCACATATAGCGGCCAATATAAATACAATGAGATGCTGTCCTTTATTTCTCACATGTTACCTCTCAATTCCTCCTTAAGCCTCCTAATGAGTGTAGCCACCTCTGCATTGACTCTCTCACCAGGTAAAGGCTTGATGTTGTCCAGAAATCCATCCATTTTCTGTATATGTGGTTGTATAAAGGGATTGTCCCAGACTTGCAGTGGCCTAACTTAGATTTTCTGTCATGTCCTTGAATATTTTAAGGACTGCCCTATTGCTGCCTCAGTCCTCTCTACCCTTTGGGCTTGTCACCTCTATGTTCAGATGACAAGGATTGTAGTACCTTCTGCTGCTCAAGGATATGTTCCATCCTCTCCAAGGTTGTGTTTTACCAAATCACAAAATCTTGTTGGAAATAGTGCTGGGGAAGAGCTTCCCTCTTTTGCTGCTGTCTAAGCATTTGGTTAGCTATAACACTGCAGTGTATTCAAAACCTCACTATGGAGGAAAAAAGACTAAGCTGTGTTCCATGACCACCACTTATGTGGCATGATATGCCTGCTGCTGCATCATTACAGACATTTGGCTGCCACCAGTGTGCTGCTAAAAAAGGAAAGTTTGCTGCATGTTAGGGGCATTCTATATATGTGTAGTGAGATGCACAATCTGTCTAGATGACTTAGATAGCTCCTCTTTTAATAGTGATACATGTGAATGGTGAAAAGAAGAGGCGACTTTGCTGCTAATAGTCATTTGTGAGGACAAGTGGTAATTTGAAGCTAAAGCTTATATAAACTGCCTGTAGCGCTACCCTTCTATCATACAGAAGGAAGCTCCTCCAAATGCAATAAGCTGCCCAATCAGCTGTGTAACCTTATTCAATTGCTGCTTCAACATACCCCTTAAATTTAGAGCCCAAAATTGTTTAAGGGTGGGCTGATGGTATTGACCAGTCCCCACCTGAGTCTGTGAACCAGCTCTAGGAGTAGAAGCTTGGACACAGCCACGCCCTCTTCCTAGAGTCAAAGTGCCACCACTGCTGGGCTGCTGCAGGTATTGCACACTGTACTACCACTCTGTTCCCACAGCAGAACTGCACTATGGTGTATGTGAAGGTATTAGCTCATTCCCGCACTAGTCAGGTGTCTCATCACTTTGATCCTGCTAACCAAGTTCCCACACTGCTTGCACTTAGCACTGTGCCCCTCTACACTGACAAAATGGTCCCACAAATTGCCACAGAGCTCTATGCCAGTTTCTTCTCAACAGGACATAGATGATCTACTGCTACTCTGCTCCTGCATTGCACTACCTTTGGTTGTTATGGTACTGCTTTTGGTGGGATCACATGCAGATAAGGAAATTGGTTAAGATATACCAACAGGCTGCTGTTTCTTACAAATAGGAGACAAGGTAGTAATAGATGGAGTATCTAGGCTAGACTCCTGATCTTCCTCCATCTCCTCTGGCTCCTGATCCAAGCTAACTATTTCATCATAAGTTTTAGTAGCAAGGGGTGTAAGAGCAATTTCTGCCTTTAGAGGTGGTGCTGGTGAGACTCAGGTGAGACCACTGTTGTCTTCCTCTCTGACTGCACTTCCTGCTGTATTCTGCTGCCTGTTAGTAGTTTGAAACAATATTGGGATACCTCTGCAACTGGGGAACTAGTGTCTAAGCTGCTATTTCTGTCAGTAGTACTAGTGATAGTGGCACTGCTGCTGTGAGATGGGTCAACAAGCAGATGCCACACAGAAAAAAAACTATATTGAAGTGCCAAAGAAAGAAAACACAAACTCCCTGAATAATCTCCTAATAAGATTATAGAGGATTCAGAAATTGGATAAAAAGGAAGCTCCTACAACAGTTGAAGTACTAAAGTAAACTGACTAAACAGGCTAACAAAAGAGACACTAGTCTATTCTTCTGATAAACCATTAGCTAGCTAGAGTAGTGAAATGTGAATTCCATAAATAAATAAAAGAACATTCTTTCAGAGATAAAAAAAAAATCAACTTTTTACTCATATAAGATTGTAGTCCCATTCCTATGCTTTGGTAAGTATATATTATGTTTGTCTAGCTGTTAGTCTCTTCAACCTGCAAAGTGTCACTACTGTGCTTTTTAAGAATTGCAATGACCTCACTTCACCTTTTCCCTGAGAAGTTATTATCCAATCCCTTTTTTATATTTGAATCTTTCATTCTTCACCCAAGATAGCATAACATGGTTATTTACTAAATGTACAGAAGCATGATCCCATTTATAACAGCGTGAGCTATCTTTTTGTGATTGTTCATTTTATTATTTCTGTATAGCTTAGATATTATTTCTTTTACTATTTATGTAATATATGAATACCATAAATTCAGGCAGTATATTTATTTTATCCATATTTAAAGCATCAATCAAGGTTATGCATGAGTTTTTATTCTCACACGGTTCCTAATTACAATCCATTTGAAGGTAGAGGAAAAAAAATAGATTTTTATTTACAATGTTTATTTGTAATAAAACAACCTATTATTTATTTTGCCCCCTTTTCATATAATTATGTATGAAAATTGTGATTTTTTTTTAATTCTCAGAACCTGCTGACCTCTCAAGGCTAATCCTGCTACATAGCTTGCCCTAGTTGAATTTAACTAATAATTATATAGCAACACAACAGAAATGTTTTGCAATTACAAGATGTTAAATGTCCCTTTAAAGGGATACTAAACCCATATTGTTTCTTTCATGATTCAGATAGAGCATGCAATTTTAAACAACTTTCTAAGCTACTCCTATTATCATTTTTTCTTCATTCTCTTGCTATCTTTATTTGAAAAAGCAGGAATCTAAGCTAATGAGCAGTCCCATTTTGAGTTCAGCACCCTGGATAGCACTTACAGATTGGTGGCTACGTTTAGCCACCAATCAGCAAGCGCAACCCAGGTGCTGAACCAAAAATAGTCTGTCTCCTAAGCTTACATGCTTTTCAGAAAAAGATAGCAAGAGAACGAAGACAATTGATAATAGGAGTGAATTAGAAAGTTGCTCAAAATTGTAAGCTCTATCTGAATCATGAAAGAAAAAAATTGGGTTTAGTATCCCTTTACGTTTGCTGTTCAAAAACGTTGAATTGATCACAGGTGCTTTTTGGCCATTCCAATCCATTAGAAGCACAATAACTTGAATTAACTTGAACTGTTTCTACAGGAAATATATATGGAAGCAAAAGATTAATGGGCCAATGCAAAACTAAAACATGGTGGATAATTATTGATTTTAATATTGATAACGCATTGCACTTCACATTGCTTTTCTGATGGACTGTAATAGATCCAACTGAATCTGCTAAATTTAATTTCTTTTCAACCCTTTCTAACCCTAAATTTGAACTGGAATTAAAAAAAGTTGAATTATTATGTATGTAAAGTACTTGAATTCATATAGCATTTTTCATGCCACTTAAGGAAATTTCAAAACACTTGTGCCTAAATAAGATAGATAGGCAAAGATAAGTGTGTGTGTGTGTGTGTGTGTGTGTGTTAATATCCTCTGCAATCTTGCTGTCCTCAAAGCTTCCAAACTTATCAGGCTTTGCTAGTCTCACTTGCTGAATTTCTTGTCTCCTAACTAGGTAATTCCAGAATTGAATTATCAACTATATATTTTTTGAAACCTATGAGGTTTATTCAGATCTGCATGATGACTTATGTTAACTTTACCAATATTTTTCATAGAGAAATTTCCATCTTAATATGGGAAGAGTCCACAGCTGCATTCCTTACTTTTGGGAAATACTGAACCTGGCCAACAGGAGGAGGCAAAGACAGCCAGCCAAAGGCTTAAATACCGCCCCACTTCCTCATAACCCCAGTCATTTGTTGCCTTTCATCTCAGGAGGTTGGCAGAGAAGTGTTAGAAGATTTCGGAGTAGTCTCTTATGGAGGGTAGTACTCTTCAAGATGGGACTGGAGTTTTAAGTAGTCCTGTCAGCCTCTAATTGAGAGCATGGATGAAAGTTAGAGTCCGGAGATGCAGGGAGAGTCTTTCTCCGAAACCATCCCGACTCATATTAACAGCTCCATATGAAATCAGCGTTGACGAGTTTTGCTGCCTGCTTTATTCATTCAAGTCCATGTCATAAGCGTAGCTACTATCTGTCACACTTGAAGGGCCGTGTTACTGTTCCACGGCATGGATTCTGGTAAGATTGTTTCATATTTTATACATGTATGATAATGCAATAAGACAGGGTCACAGTATGACTCCTTTTATCTGTATAGAATCAAGGGTTAATATCTCCTTAGGGGGATTATTGAACAGGGGGGAATAATAATTTTATATGTTTATTTGATTTTTTTGCTGCTTTATGTGTGAGATGTTATGGGCTTATTATAGGCTGTTATGGAATATACAGGTTTCACTTTCACTTTGAGAGCCATGCTGTTTACAAGCTTGGCGCGCTTTCTCTCATAGCAGGGACAGTCCTGCATTGTGCACTAAGTGATTCATTCCCTCTTTCCTGACCGGGCGTCTATCAGAGAGGAGTCATAAATCTCTGTACTGTCTGGGTCATAGGAGGTGGTGAGCGCCCCAGCTATTGGGGTATAAGGGTGCTGTTTTTTGAATAAAATAAGATGTTTTATTTCTCTAGTTCTCCGGTTATTGCACTAGCGATGGAGGATTCTGTTACTTTAGAGGGCACTCCCTCTATTCCTAAAGAGTAATTCCTGTTTATATGGTGAGGAGGCCCTAATTCCCCCTCTCAATTATGTTCCATATGACTTGATAATGTGATAATATCAAACATGTTTGATACCACGGAGGCGTCCACCTCTGAGGAGTTGTTGTCCAGTGAGGTGCGTACCCTACATTGTTATCTCTATATACATGCAGTTTTCCCATAGCATTGCTGATCCTCCATCTAGAGGGGGCCTTTTTTTTCACCAGACGTTACTGCGCAGTTCAGACGGCGGTGTCTTCGGCCTTTAATGCTTTACCTCGCCCTGCTAAGTGCAAGAGAAAGGTTACATATTGCACTCCTTCCCAGAGTACATCAAATATTTTTTTGGATTTAACGGATAGGGTTATCCGAGGATTAAGATCTTTCTGAGACTTCAGAGAATGATCTTCCTGGGTTGGAGCCTGCTTGCCTCTAAACCTCCAGCTGTGGAGGAACCAGACTTTAGTTTTAGGAATTTGCGCTTTCTTCTAAAGGAAGTTTTTGGCAAATTCGGAGATTCCAGAGGTCATATTGCCTGATGAACCTTTAATTCCTAAATTGAATAGAGTTTGAGGACGGGGTTGTGCCTTCCTTTCCCTGCTCCTGTTAGATGGCGAACATTATTAAGAATGAAGGGGACAGGATTGGATTCCTTTTTTCCCCTCTTCTCCCTTTAACAAATTGTTCCCGGTCCTGGTCTCTCAATGGAGTTGTGAGGTTCCGTCCCTATATGGGATGGCGTTATCTTCACCTTTGCTGAAACGTACTACTATCCCACTTGAGGATTGTTTTTTCATTTGAAGAGCCCATGGATAAGGGATGGAAACTCTGTTAAGAAAGATTTTTCAACATACGGGATATTTGTTTCAACCGGAGGCGGCTGTTGCCGCGGTTGCTGGAGAAACTACCTTCTGGTGTGATTCCCTATAGGATTTGATCAAGGTGGTGGGTCCCCTTGTCGTTCCTCAGGAAAGATGTACGGCCTTGAGGGTTGCTAATTCTTTTATCTGCAACAGATTATTAGCTTGAATGCTATGGCTTCAGCTTTTTCTGCTCAGGCCCGTTGGGCTCTGGCTGAAGTCATGGTCTGCGGATATAACTTCTAAGTCTAGACTTCTTCCTCCCCTTGAAGGGTATGATTTTGTTTGGTCCAGGCCTGGACTCAATAATCTCCACGGTCACAGGGAGCAAGGTTGCCCTACTACCGCAAGAGTATATAAACTAGTATAAGGGACAATTGTCGTTCTTTTCATTCTGATAAAGCCCATGTCAGCTGTCCTCCGCTAAGCCAGAGAAAACCAAGAGTTCTTGGAAACCGGCTCAGTCCTTGATAAATCCATGCAGAGCAAGAAGCCCGCTGAGTTTAAGTTGGCATGAATGTGTGGTCCCCTGTCCTCTTCTGGATCTTGTAATGGGCAGTATGTTGCTCTTTTCAGTCGCTTGGTGCAGGGACGTGCAGGATCCATGAGTCCTGGAGGTCATAGCTCAAGGTTTCTAAATAGGTATTAAGTCTCAGTCACCCAAGGGCAGATTCCTTCTGTCTCCTGACACAGTAAGGAGGGAAGTCTTTCTGGGGCGTGTACAGGATTTTTCCCAGTGCCTATTGCAATGAGAGGTTTGAGAGACTATTCAAACATTTTCGTGATCCCTATAAAGGAGGGAACTTCCGTCCGATTCTGGACCTAAAATGCTTAAGCAAGTTTTAATATGTCCCCTCATTCAAGATGGAGACAATAAGGGCCTGAAGTATGCTCCCTTCACGTACCAATCCTCTAGGACCACTTCCAGTTCCTACGGTTGCATTCCTGGACCAGCACTTCCAGTTTATTGCCATTCCGTTTGGTCTAGCTACGGCTTCAAGAAATTTTTCAAAGAGTGGACGATTCGGAATCTCTCCTCTGTCTCCTTCGTTCCCATGGATGGAAGATAATCTAGAGAGAATTCTCTTGTGTCAAGTACCATGGTCGAACCCATAGACATGAGAATATTTCTATCAGACCAGAGACGTTGCAAGCTAGCTTCAACACGCCTTGCGCTCCAGATCTCCTTAAGTCCATCTGTGGCTCGATGTATGGAGGTGCTTGGTCTCATGGTGTCCAGCATGGATATAATTTTCCTTGCCAGGTTTCACCTCAGGCTGTTGCAACTGCGCATGCTGAAGGAGTGGAACGACGATCATTCAAATCTGTCTCAACAGATTTCTCTGGACAACCAATAGAGAGAATTGCTCTCTTGGTGGTTCTATCTGGATCACTTGTCCTGAGGGACGTCCATCTTAAGACCATCCTGGGTGATTGTGACTATGGTTGCGAGTCTGTCAGGACGGGGAGCTGTTTGGGGTGCCAGGAAGGCACAGGGCCTATGGTCTCAGGAGGTAAAGCTCCCTCCTGACCTCATTTTGGATCTTCGGGCAATATACAATGCTCTTAAGGCTTGGCCTCTGCTAGGTTCGTCCCAGTTATTAAGTTTCCAATCTTTCCAAGATTCTGGTGTGGGTGAGACCCACATTTGTTCACTGTCAGTGATCCACATTCCGGGTGTGGACAACTAGGAAGCTGATTTCCTCAGCAGACAATCCTTTCATCCGGGGGAATGGTCTCTCCATTCCGAGTGTTTGCAGAGATTAGATAGAGGAAGATCTTATGACGTCTCAATACCAAGCTACCCAGATATGGGTTGAGGTACAGGGATCCTCGGGCAGAGCTAACACAAGCGGTGCTTTGGAGGTTCAATCTACTTTATCCTTTCTGGCCATTACCATTACTTCCTAGTGTAGTATCTTGAGTCAAGAAGGCATCAATAATACTGATTGCTCCGTCTTGTCCGCAAAGGATATGGTTTGCGGATACAGTGGGGATGTCATCATCTCCTATGTGGAAGTTACCTTGTCGCAGGGATCTGCTGACCAAGGTTTCTTTGTTCATCATTGTGGCTTCTTTGTTCATCATTGTGGCTTTGGCGAGGGATGTCGAGGATGAGTCTAGCTGAGGCGTTCTGGATGCATTGGAGTCATTTTTGGAGCTTGATGGTGGACCGGGCATAGAGTGTGTTGCTGTAGTCCAGTCGACTACTGACGAGGGCGTGGATGACAGATTTTCTGGTTTTGGTAGGGATCCACTTGAAGATTTTTCGCAGTAGGTGGAGTATGTGAAAACAAGTCGAAGAGACAGCGTTGATTTGGTGGTCCATGGAGAGTGATGGTCCAAGGATGATGCCTAGATTTTGTGTGTGGTGTGTTGGAGTTGGAGGGCTGTGGGCCACCAGGAGTCATCCCATGCGGATTCGGTGGGTCCGAGGAGGAGGATTTTGGTCTTGTCAGTGTTGAGTTTGAGGCGGTTGTCGTTCATCCAGGTGGCGATTGCTGTCAGTCCTTCATGGACGTGTTTCTTGGTGATGGTGGGGTTTCAGGGGAGTGCTATGATTAACTGGGTGTCGTCGGCGTAGGAGATGATGTTGACATTGTGTCGTCGGATGATGGTGGCGAGAGGGGTCATGTAGATGTTGAAGAGGGTGGGGCTAAGTGAAGAGCCTTGGGGTACGCCACAGCTGATTGCTGTGGGATTGGAGGAGATGGGCAGGAGTCTGACTTTCTAGGTTCTGCCGCTGAGGAAGGAAGTGATCCATTCCAGGGCCTTATTGCAGATGCTAGCATCATGTAGGTGGGTGAGGAGGGTGCTGGGGGCTACAGTGTCAAATGCAGCTTAGAGGTCTAAGAGGATGAGGGTGGCGGTCTCTCCTTGGTCGAGCAGGGTGCAGATGTTGTCTGTGGCGGCAAGGAGGGTGGTCTTGATGCTGTGATTGCTCCTGAAACTGGATTGGGAGGGGCCCAAGATGTGGTTGGTCTCGATGTGGTCAAGTTGTGTCATGATGGCCTTCTCGATTACTTTGGCTGGAAAGGGGAGTAGAGAGATGGTCTCAATGACTGACTCAGAAAACCACGCTTAGGCAGAACTAAGCGTTTGTCATGATCCAGTCTAGAATTGAACCTGGGACCTGTTTCTATTTTTGCTGCTGTTCTTTCCCAGCCTCTTGTCTTACCTCTTTGCTACCAGATGGCTTGATCACCGGCTAAGAATATTGGGTTTTTCTGTTTGCTGCAACTTTGGCTCTCTGGCTCCACCTGCTTACCAGCTGAAACAAATCATATAATCAGCAGCCTGCTATATTTGGGAGGTTTGCTTGCAGTTCTGGGCCTTGACATTGAGTGTTATACTCTGACAGACCCTCTGGTCCTGTTTCCTGAGTGAAATACAGATTTGTTGGATTTCCTGGTGCCTGATTTCTGCTTCATTTTGTGACTACTCTTTTGGATATTCCCTCGTTTGGACTGATTTCCTGGCAATTGATCTTGGCTAATTCTCTATTTCCTAAGGACTGACTCAGGTACTTTTGCTTGCTTGTTACCTGATACTACAGAGTTCCAGTCTACAGCATATGCAAGTATCCTGTCTGTTATTACAAGGATCTGCATTCCTGCCTGTTACTACAGAGTTCCAGTCTACTGCATATGCAAGTATCCTGCCTGTTATTGCAAAGAACTGAATTCCTGCCTGTTATTACAGAGTTCCAGTCTACAGCATATTCAAGTATCCTGCCTGTTATTAAACACATCTGCATTCCTGTCTGTTACTACAGAGTTCCAGTCTACACCATATGGTTCCAGTCTACAGCCTATAGTTAGAGTTTACAGCATATGCAAGTATCCTGCCTGTTATTACAAAGATCTGCATTCCTGCCTGATACTACAGAGTTCCAGTCTACAGCCTATAGACTTTGCCTTATCGAATTTGCATATCTCTGCATTGCTAATTATCCTATCAATAAAACCATCACCTTTATTTCCTAAAACCTTTTACCTGTTTAATTATGCCAAAAAGGAAAGACTCATGCAGACAAAACACAACTTTAACCCCAGAACCTGACACCTCTGCACAACAGCTCCCAACTCCTGAACCTGTTCCCTTGCAGAGTATGACCGCATTCAATCTCCAAGCAGTCAGCTTCAGAGAAATGAGATATGGATGATGCAAAGAACCCTGAGTTAGAAGGTTCTTCCTCAGAGGCAACCTCCAAGGAGGAAGAGCTGACATCCTCACTAGGTCTGCATATGAGATCCTGTGAGGCCATGCAGGAGCTATTAGAATTATTGAAGCACTCTCCAGTTTGATACAAGCAATGACTTGTGGAAGAAGAGCAATGGAGGAAAAAGATATGCTAGACTGAAATCCCAAGGAACCGCCAGAGCATCTATATGGGTGGCCTGCAGATCTCATGACCTTGAACCGTACGTTTGAAGCTTGGCATTCTGCCTAGATGCCCTCAGATCCAACTCCGGCACCCCTATTTGAGGGTTTACCTGGAGAACACCGGATGGAAAACCCACTCCCCGAAATGAAATATCTGTCTGCTCAGCCAGTCCGCTTCCCAGGTGTCAACCCCTGGAATGGGGATGGCAGATAGACAGCAATTGTGAGCTTCCACCCACTGAACAATCCAAGTCACTCCAAGTTCCTCCCTGGTGGTTGATGTAAGCCACTGAGGTGATATTGTCGACTGGAACCTGATAAACCAGGCTAAGGACAACTGAGGCCAATTCTCTCCATACATTGAGTTACTGAAAAGTGAAGGGAAAATCAGCTGCAGCTGGATTCAAACTCCCAACCCTCTGGTTGCAAGATGACTAAGATATCTACCGGACCACTTGCTGTTGGCTGAACAGTACACTGCGGAGAGGGGTAAGAGAAAGAAATCTTGATTATCTGACCTCTGTTAGAAATATTCTCATAGATAAATAATCTAATAAAGTCCCTGAGAAAATCACCCTTGTAGCTGGAACAAGAGAACTCTTCCCCAGATTCACCTCCCATCCATGGGAATGCAGAAGAGACAAGATCTCTCGAAAGAGAGTTTGCTCGAAGGAAGAATGGTACCTGAACCATATATTGTCCAGGAAGATACACCTGCAACTCCTCAAGACCTGAAAGAGCCTTTTTAGGATGGAGAATCTCAGGAACTAGAGAAGATCCCGTAGAATTGGAACATGAAGATACACATCCTTCAGGTCTGTGTTCATCATGAACAGACCCTCTTGAACCAAAGGAGGGAGGAAGTCTATTATGAAGGACGGTACCCTGAGAAACTTGGGAATGAATACCTAGACCCTGTTCCCTTACCGGAACTGGAACTATCACTCCCAGGGAGGAAGGTACTGAACCCAGTTCAAGAATGCCTCCTATCATACCTGGACTGCAGATACTCCAGAAAGAAGAAATCAGCTCCTGGGAAGAAAGTCTAGATTGCTTCCCCCTGGACCAAGACTGATTAGGTTACGAAGAAGACTGGACAGTATCTGCAGTAAGAGGAAAAGGAATGCTTTGCCTTAGTCTATTCCTCTTGACGTGTGGTAGAAAAAAACCTTTTCCACCCGTGAAGTCAGAAGATAATTCTGCATCCTAACAAGGTCTCACCCTTGTAAGGAAACACCAGAAGCATGGCCTTGGAGGTAATATTAAATATATTCCAAATATGGCCATGGATATTGAACCTTCATCTGCAGAGTTGTAGAGCCTAGGCTGTACCACTAAACCAAAGGAAGGATTCTCAGCTGACCAAGAGTTCAGCCGCAATGCCCTGCGGACTAGCACAGCAACTCTAATTAAACAAGGCATTGTTTCAAAAAGATGCCGCACTTAACACAGTGGCAACACAAACTGTAGATTTCCTCCAGCTTCTTGTCTATGGATCCATAAAGGAGCACCTATCCTCTATAGCAGGGGTCGCCAACCTTTCGGACCTCAGGGACCACTAAACTCACAATTTTGAATCCTGTGGACCACTAAAATAATAATAATTGTTATATATATATATATATATATATATATATATATATATTGTGTGTGTATATATATATATATATATATATTTACATACACACACATACTGTACATAACTAGTATAACCATAGCTAAGTTTACATTATGTATATATTTACATTTTTAAGAATTATTTTTTTGAATTAACTAACTGAATGACAAAACTGAGAGAATACTTCCTAATGAGTAGGGAGATTGTAATTTAACTCCTCCTCCATTTTCACTGATGCCCAGCCAGGCACTGTAGGGAGTTGCGGCACGACAGGGTGACACCATCAGAGGAGACTAATTCCTGCTTGATGGTGTCAAGGACCACCAACATCTTCTCGTGGACCACCAGTGGTCCATGGACCACTGGTTGACGACCGCTGCTCTATAGGGATCAAAGTTCTTAGAGCCATAGTAGAAATGGTCCCTTCTATTTAAGAAATTGTGCATTTAATGGAGCCAGCACGTCTAGGACACTTCCACATAAGAAGGAATATCATAGAAATGATAAAGTCTACTTAAGTTTCAAGGATTGACAACAACAGTGAAATCTATGTTGTCTAAGTAGCCAAAACCTCCTTTAACAATACACAAGGTATTCAAGCATACATCTGAAGGGGACCACTTCAGCATCAGTTGAAGGAATTATACTGTCCAAATCTGAGATTTTACCCTCAGAAACTACCGGCGAATCCTCCTCACGAGCCTTAGGAGAGAGAGCAACCTGTGTAGCAAAATGTGGAGCAGACACCTTACTATATGAAAACTTTAAATGTTGTCTTGCGTTTTCCCTGTAGGTAAGGAAAAAACAGATAAAGCCACAGCAAGCAATGTATATTTATATTTTTTTTCCTCTTGCTCTAACTATAATAAGCACACCTCCAATAGGATTCAATGTCTCTTAACAGACAGAGACAGGCTAAATAAACATGCCGCTCTGATCTAACCAGAGAAAAATGGGGCATGTTCACATGACCGGCTCAGTGAGAGCCAAAATGGTGCTTCTCCGCATCAAGACAAAGAAGGAGGCGGAAACACAGTGTCGGCACAGAAATGAAGCGCACAGTTAAATACTAACATCGCACTTCATTCTGCCAGTCGAGAGGATTTAGCCCCAAAAGCATTTCAGCACCCCTATATCTAAAATGGCGCTGCTCCGTTTGAGACACTAGCAACAGGACAGTAGATAGAAAATCACTCAAAGGTTAACACCAAAATTCAAAAGGCATAAATAATTAAAGGAGTTAATTAACCCCTAAAGAGCCTCTGAAACGTGAGCACAAGCCATAATAAGAGCCACATAGTTAGGGAATACTATATACATAAAGGTATTGAGCCCTAGTGTTCTGGTCACCAGGAAGTGCCTGTAAACTGCCTAAAATATCCTTCCCAAGGATATACATGTCCCAAATAATGTTGCAGTTTGTCTCAAAAGGGCAAGTCCCCATACATAGAAGACACAGCACTTACCTGCATCTAGCCGTCCGGCAGGAGGACAGCCTAAACGGTGTGAGAGGACGGTACTCCTCACATAGACCCGTAGAAAAAAGAAAGAACAGAGAAAAACCTACTCTGGCTTTCTGTACCATGGGCAGCAAATATGTTAGAAAAACACAGCGAGGCCCACCTCACAAGTTCCTAACTGGTTTAAAGCCACCACCACCCTACTAAAGAGGTTAATGTGGACTACGGTTAGTCCCAATCTTTGAAACAAATGAAAGATCAGAGTAAACCTACTCTTGCTTTCTAAAATAGTTCAAATCTATCTTGTAGCGAAATAAATTTTCTTCAGACACCAAAACTTCACCACCTCTATGCACCAAGGCAAAGCGAGTGACTGGGGTTTGTGGAAAGGGAAGTGATACTTAACATCTTTGCTGTGGTGCTCTTTTGCCTCCTCCTGCTGGCCAGCAGTGATATTCCCAACAGTAAATGATGATGTCATGGACTCACCATATCTTAGGAAAGAAATCAGGTTTCAGTACCTAATTTATGCAATAAGACTGGGAGGGAAATAACAGTCCCCCCATGACAGGGCAACACTAACCTCTCCATGTTTAGATACAAATTAAACGGAGTCCATCAATGATACTGGAAAATATCATGCCTAGTTAATCAGTACTATGAAATATATGAAGTTCAATAAATAAATTAACACCTATTATAATTTACCAATAACGTTCTACCCTACATATGGTTAAACCCGTTATTGTGTTTTTATAAAAAAAAAATTTTTCTTTTCTTTTAAAATTTAAATAAAAGTTGTTTTATTCTATATCGTAGTCCAAATGATGCTTACTCAAATATAGTTGTGAGTGCAATTAAGTGTATTCTGTTCTCAGTTTTCAGCTAAAATTGAATAGATTCTAATATCAACAAAGTGGTAATTTGTACAAACTCACTTAGGGTCTGGCCGAGTGCTGCCGCAGGTAGTGCGTAAAAATCACCTATTATCTGTTGCATCAATCACTACTGTGTTCTAAACTGCCCCTGGAAGAAACAATAGCATAAGACATGTGCATCATTTTCATGGGCGAGCAGCTGTATACAAGCTTCACATCAACATGCGCAATGGTATGCATCGGCTGAAGTGATGAAAAACACCCCAACAGTGGACTCTGGAGCAGTGGAAATGTGTTTTCAGGAGTGAAGAATATGGGTGTGGGGGATGTTGGGAGAACTCTGCCTAATGGAATGCATAATGCCTACTGTAAATCTGGTGGAGGTCTGAGGCTGTTTTTCAGGGTTTGGGCAAGGCCTATTTGTTCCTATGAAGGGTCAACTTAATGCTTCAGGATACAAATTCAGTTTAGAGAATTGAGTCCTTTATAGCAACAGTTTGGTAAAGCCACTTTTCAGTATGACTATGTCCCTATGCAATAAGCGAGGTCCATGAAGACATGGTTTGACAAGTTTATTGTGAAGGAACTCGAGTGGCCTGCACAAAGCCCTAACCCCATCCTCACAGAACACCTTTGAGATTAATAGGAATACTGATTGTGAGCCAGGCCTTTTTATCCAATGTCAGTACCTGACATAACAAATGCTCTTTTGGTGAAAGAGAACAATTTCCAATATACACACTCCAAAATGTTGTGAAAAACCATCCCAGTAGAGTTGTGACTGTTATAGCTGCAAAGGGGGGTGGGGACATCCCACGTGTTTATATAGATATGATGGTCAGGTGTCCACATTCTTTTGGTTATATAGTGTATCTGATGTTTTATCAGGTTCCAAAGTTGAAAATTGAACTTAGTGTATTTATTGCCATATTCAGAACAATAAATCAATTATTACACAATGATACCTTTTAAAAATGGGTACTAGCAAGAATGTATATGTGAATAGCCGGTTGAGTCATGCTTATTTTGTTAAAACTTCTCATTAGTCTGGTGATTCTTAAGTATGGTGTCAGGACATTAGTTATCTAGTTTTAGTTTAATATAGTAAGACAACAAATTAGGCAAAATTATTTATTTAATACATGTCCAATGTTGAAAATAAAAATGCCATTTTAATTGAATCTTTTGCTGCAAATTGTTCTTTAAATAAACTCATAGAGGCCTATTTATCCTAGGTCTTGCTGACCTGATCCGACAGTGCGTATCAGGTCTGCAAGACCTTGCTGAATGCAGAGAGCAATATGCTCTCCGTATTCAGCATTGCACCAGCAGCTCACAAGAGCTGCTGGTGCAATGCCGCCCCCTGCATAGTCGTGGCCAATCGGCCGCCAGAAGGGGGGTGTCAATCAGCCCAATTGTACTTGATTGGGTTGAATTACGGCGATTCCTGTCCGCCTGCTCAGAGCAGGCAAACAGTGTTATGGAGCAACGGTCTTTGTGACCTCTGCTCCATAACTTGTGTTTCTGGCAAGTCTGAAGACTCTCCAGAAACACGGGCCGTCAAGCTCCGTTCGGAGCTTGATAGATAGGCCCCATAGACTTCTTTCATTACAGCCATCTGATGCATTTCACATCACATTTTCTCAAAGATTACTCCTAATGTCAGGATAGCCTGAAGTGTTATAGCTCCCAGCTGAGAGTGTCGCAGAAAATGAGCATAAACTTGTAATGTTTCTTGGTAGCGTGCATATAAAAATAATCAAGGGAGGAGCTATCATAAACCAACTATAAGACCAGCTTGAAGTCCTCGAGAATCGAGGACGCCAGCAAAATTTAAAAATAAGAGCGTTCCAGAAAGTATCATACCAACTCAATTGACAAATTATTTGCAAAGATTTTTTTCAATACCTCCTGAATACTCCTGCAGACCAAAAATTCCAATTAGCTAGAGCACACAGAGCTCTCAGGCCACAACAAAAAGAAAATGCAGCCCCACAAGATGTGATCCTCAAATTTAATCAATTTTAAGATAAAGAAAAGATGCTTACAGCAGCTAGGAAAATGAAAAAAACCCACTTTGAAGAAAGTGACTTGCAAGTATATCCGGATCTATGCACACAAACCTTGGTAAAGAGAAGAGAAACCAGATATCTTACTCTCCATTTGCAAGATCTGGGCATCACATATAGGTGGGGTTTCCCGTTTTGTCTCAAAGTAGAAAAAGATAACCAAGTGGTTACATACAAATCCCCAGACGACCTGGAAGGGTTCTCCAAACTGGACATAAATCAACTATCTCTACCTTCCTTGTTTAATGAAGACAAACACCCTTCCAATACCTCTACCCATTCAAAAGAACAAAGGCAACCTTGGTCCAGAGTAAACAGAAAAAGAAACAGAGGACAAGATGACAAAACAGACACAAACCAACTCCCCAAACAGGTCTACCACCTGAAACAGACCTCTTTTTATTAGCCATGGCTACTATTAGAAGAAAAGGAGAATTTTCCTTGGATGAAATACCACACTAATCCAGTTGGCTAAGTTTTATAACAGACATTTCTTGTTTGTCACTATTTGTTTAGTAGTTGTTAAAGTTATAATAGTTGCCTATTAAAAATCATTCATATAGTCAAGATGGTGATGAAGAGAAAAAAATATTCTACCCTTTAGATGTCCCGACTATAACAAAGGTTATTTACGAAATAGTTAATGTTCACAAGTCTATAATTATGCTGTAACAGTATGCTAATTTATTAATCTTTTAGCAAGTTGTAATTCACACTGTGAACTATGAATCCCCCAATAGTTCTACTTTATGATGGATCCCGAGCTACCATTCGGCTAGATTACGAGTTCTGCGTTAGCCTTAAAAAGCAGCGTTGAGAGGTCCCAATGCTGCTTTTTAACGCCCGCTGCTATTACGAGTCTGACCGGTACAGGTGTACCGCTCACTTTTCTTCCGCGACTCGAGGCTACCGCAAATCCCCTTACGTCAATTGCGTATCCTATCTTTTTAATGGGATATGCCTAACGCCAGTATTATGAGTCTTGGAAGAAGTGAGTGGTAGACCGTCTCCTGTCAAGACTCCTACCGCATTTAAAAGTTAGTAGTTAAGAGTTTTATGGGCTAACGCGTAACATAAAACTCTTAACTAAAGTGCTAAAAAGTACACTAACACCCATAAACTACCTATTAACCCCTAAACCGAGCCCCCCCCCCACATCGGAAACACTTAAATAAATATATCAACCCCTAATCTGCCGACCGGACATCGCCGCCACTTCAATAAATATATTAACCCCTAAACCGCCGCACTCCCACCTCACAAACACTAGTTACATTTTATTAACCCCTAATCTGCCGTCCCTAACATCGCCAACACCTACCTACATTTATTAACCCCTAATCTGCCGCCCCCAACTTTGTCGCTACTATATTAAAGGTATTAACCCCTAAACCTAAGTCTAAACCTAACCCTAACCCCCCCTAACAAATATAATTTAAAATAATCTAAATAATATTACTACAATTAAATAAATTAATCCTATTTAAAACTAAATACTTACCGATAAAATAAACCCTAACCTAGCTACAATATAACTAATAGTTACATTGTAGCTAGTTTAGGATTTATATTTATTTAACAGGCAACTTTGTATTTATTTTACCTAGGTACAATAGTTATTAAATAGTTATTAAATATTTAATAACTACCTAGTTAAAATAAGTACAAAAGTACCTGTAAAATAAACCGTAACCTACACTTATCATTAAACTAATTACCTAAACTACCTACAATTAATTACAATTAAATTAAATAAACAAAATTACGGAAAAAAAACACACTAAATTACAGGAAAAAAAAAAGAATTACAAGAATTTTAAACTAATTACACCTAATCTAATCCCTCTAATAAAATAAAAAAAGCCACCCAAAATAATAAAATTCCCTACCCTATACTTAATTACAAATAGCCCTTAAAAGGGCCTTTTGCGGGGCATTGCCCCAAAGTAATCAGCTCTTTCACCTGTAAAAAAAAAAATACAATACCCCCCAATATTAAAACCCACCACCCACACACCAAACCCTACTCTAAAACCCACCCAATCCCCCCTTAAAAAAAAAAACCTAACACTACCCCCTTGAAGATCTCCCTACCTTGAGCCATCTTCACCCAGCCGGGCACAAGTGGTCCTCCAAGTGGCACCTTCTATCTTCATCCATCCGGAGCGGAGCGGGTCAATCTTCAATCCAGCCGACGCGGAGTCATCCTCTTCAAACGAAGTCCAAGCGAAGAATGAAGGTTCCTTTAAATGACGTCATCCAAGATGGTGTCCCTTGAATTCTGATTGGCTGATAGGATTCTATCAGCCAATCGGAATTAAGGTAGGAAAAATCCTATTGGCTGATTGGGTGAAGACGGCTCAAGGTAGGGAGATCTTCAGGGGGTAGTGTTAGGTTTTTTTAAGGGGGGATTGGGTGGGTTTTAGAGTAGGGTTGGGTGTGTGGGTGGGTGGTGGATTTTAATGTTGGAGGGGGGGTATTGTATTTTTTTTTTACAGGTAAAAGAGCTGATTACTTTGGCGCAATAACCCGCAAAAGGCCCTTTTAAGGGCTATTTGTAATTTAGCATAGGGTAGGGAATTTTATAATTTTGGGGGGCTTTTTTATTTTATTAGGGGGATTAGATTAGGTGTAATTAGTTTAAAATTCTCTTTTTTTTCTGTAATTTAGTCTTTGTTTTCATAATTTAGTTTATTTAATTTAATTGTAATTAATTGTCGGTAGTTTAAGTAATTAGTTTAATGATAGTGTAGTGTTAGGTGTAATTGTAACTTAGGATAGGATTTATTTTACAGGTACTTTTGTACTTATTTTAACTAGGAAGTTATTAAATAGTTAATAACTATTTAATAACTATTGTACATAGTTAAAATAAATACAACGTTGCCTGTAAAATAAATATAAGTCCTAAGCTAGCTACAATGTAACTATTAGTTATATTGTAGCTAGCTTAGGGTTTATTTTATTGGTAAGTATTTAGTTTTAAATAGGAATAATTTATTTAATTGTAGTAAATTTATTTAGATGTATTTAAATTATATTTAAGTTAGGGGGATGTTAGGGTTAGGGTTAGACTTAGGTTTAGGGGTTAATAAATTTATAATAGTGGCGGCAACGTTGACGGCGGCAGATTAGGGGTTAATACATTTAATATAGTTGGGGCGACATTGGGGGGTCAGATTAGGGGTTAATAACTATAATGTAGGTGGCGGCGATGTTGGGGGCAGCAGATTAGGGGTTCATAAGTATAATGTAGGTGGCGGCGGTGTCCTGAGCGGCAGATTCGGGGTTAATAATATAATGTAGGTGTCAGCGATAGCGGGGGCGGCAGTTTAGAAGTTAATAAGTGTAAGATTAGGGGTGTTTAGACTTGGGGTTCATGTTAGGGTGTTAGGTGCAGACATAAAATTCCTTTCCCCATAGGAAACAATGGGACTGCGTTAGGAGCTGAACACTTTTTTTTTGCAGGTGTTAGTTTTTTTTTTAGCCAGCTCAGCCCCATTGTTTCCTATGGGGAAATCATGCACGAGCACGTTTAGCCAGCTCACCGCTGACTTAAGCAACGCTGGTATTGAGGCGAGATGTGGAGCTAAATTCTGCTGTACGCTCATCTTTTTGTAGCTAATGCCAGGTTTAAAAAGACCTGTAATACCAGCGTTGTCTTAAGGGAGCGGTGGGAAAAAAATGCTCTAGTAGATTGTAATAATCTAGCCGATTGTTAGTAAGCTACTAGTGGCTTCACCCATTTACATCATACAGAAAGCCACTAGATTGGATCTCATGGTTAATTGTTCTTGTTTATATGTTTATGTTTGTTTTTTAATCAGGTCATTGCGATATCAGATCCTCAAAGTACCTCCTCTACTTCTCTCTTATCTACCAAATCTCCTCATCTTCCCTTTTCCCAAGGCGTAGGGCCTCACATTTAATTAATGGGTAAGTGGAGTGGACTGGCTATTCCCAAATTATTTCACATACAAATTTTTTTACCTACCCTGACAACATTAATCATGGCTATACACCAAATTAAAATATCACAGAATGTCAAGGGACTAAACTCACCACATAAAAGGTCAATAGCCCTAAACTGGTTCAAACGCCACCTGGGGGATGTCGTGTATATATACAGGAAATCTATTTTGATATAAATAATCGACCACGATGCAGTTCAGGCATATATCCCACAGGCTATTTTAGTTCATCTGACACAAAACATAATGGAGTAGGGATATTATTTCATAAAAAATTACAATTTCAGCTCCTCCACAAAGAAGTAGATATAGAGGGTAGATACTTAATATTAGTGGGATTGTTATATAATGACCGGTAACGTTCGCTAACATTTGCTGCCCGAACACAAAACAGATCTCCTTTCTGAGGAAAGTGCTAAAAAAACTTATAGAATTTAAAAAAGGCACAGTTCTCATGGGTTTAATACAATACTTGACCCTAACCTAGACTGCTCACATTAAAGAAATGCATGGTCAAAAAGGGACTCTGCAAACCTAGATAAATGTCTCTGGGATCTCACACTATTAGATGTCTGGAGAACTCTAAACCCAGAGTCCAGACAATACACCTTCTCTTCACCTCCACGTCAAGTATACTCGAGGATAGACTATTTCCTATTAGATCAAAATAGCTCTGACTTATAAAGCTGACATCTTACCTAACCCATGGTCAGATCATTCTATGATTGCAATAGAACTGATCTGGTCTACAATCCCTGTTACCTCTTATTTGTGGCGGCTTGATGATTCGTAACTACATAAACCGGAAATAGTTGAGAAAATCACAATAGCCTTACAGGAATATTTTGAACATAATACAACAGGTGGACAGAGTAATCAGGTGGTCTGGGATACTCACAAAGCAGTTATTAGAGGAGAGTTTCTAAAACTTCAAGCTAACATTAAACGCTCATACCAGCAAACATACAAAACTCTCATAGGAAAACTCTATGACATACACCAACGACACCAGTTAAACCCTACCAATGTTTCCACCACAACTCAGAAACAAGAGACTAGATCAGCCTTAAAAGATCTTTTACAAGAAGAGGCTCACAAAAAAGCTATGCAGTTAAGCAAAATATATTTTGTTGAAGGGAACAAATCGGGCACCAGACTGGCTAGGTTACTGAAACAAAAAACACCAAGTTAACATTTTAAAGAACTAATCACTTCAGACAACCACACCACATCAGACAGTGTTGAAATTGCAGACTCTTTCCATTAGTACTACGAAAACGTATAAAATATCCCCACAACACAGGGGGGTGGAGTTGGCACTCAATGTGGTGGTTTAAATAAAAATACGAGGATCCAACGTGAAATACCAGGTTGCCACGAGATAGGCTGAAACATAAATTTACTTGATGTGTGAAAGAAAGAAATAGAAAAGGGAACAAAGCACTATCTAAACACATAAAGAAAGAAGTGCCCCTTATAGTCCATGCAGGATAGTACTGAAGATATAAATAAGCTGCATAAGACTTTCTGATTGCAGATAAAGGATGGGATCAAGAAAACATATAAAGCCAGCATTAGACACAGTGTGTACAATTACTAACTGATACATCCCTACAACTGAAATATATAAGTCAAAGGGTTACTATCCCTGAAAGAAGCAATAGAGGCCATACTTCTTAACTGGGGTGGACATTAATTATTTTAAATAGTACTATATATATCAGCATTAAACATGTCTCCCAGGAAAAGTATACAGAAGGATAAACAGAATAGGATTGCAAGACATATCACAACACCCTCAGTTGATAATTTTTTCAAGGCTACTGCTTCACAGCCATCTAAATAATCTACACTGCTTTCTCTTGGAGTGCAAAATACAATGGTTACTGTGCCCAAAACTATACTATCATCTATTTTCTAAAATAAAATACTTTTCCTCACTAATTATACAAGTGAAACAATGTATAAAAGAAGAGATATCAGAGCTTAAAAGGGACATTATAGAAATTGGAAATAGAGTGGATAGCTTGGAAGAAGATCTACAATCCAACTCCACTGGAATAGCTAAAATAAACCATCACATGGCACAACAAAATCAATCCATTTAACAATTGGAGGATAAAATTGAAGACCTAGAAAATATATCTAGAAGGCAAAACATCATGATGCGTGGTATCCCAGAAGCAGTAGGAAACCATGAATTAGATAATTATCTTCAGTCTCTGTTTGCCTTCTTGAAAAATACAGAGGAGGAAACATCGGTGGAGATGGATAGAGCTCACAGAGCACTGAGGTCAAAACCTCCTGAAGATGCACCTCCCAGAGACATGATTGTTAAGATCACTAAATATCAGATCAAAGGGCAACTAATTAAAGCAACTAGAGAGAAACATCCCATTCAAAAAGATGGCTGCACTTTTCAATTCTATGCAGACCTATTGTCTAGAACCTTACTTAGAAGAAAATAACTGTTTCCACTCACAAGACTTTAATCAAGAAACATAGCATATTGCTGGAGTTATCCTTTTCAGCTTACGGCAATATGGAAGAACAGATGAGCTACGTGCTCCTCACCCTCTGAAATAGGAGAATTCTGCCGAAAATGGGAGATACCTCCTCCTACTGATGAGGGAGACACCCAACAGAAGTCAACCCAAAGATCATCATCATCTCCACAGTCTTTCTCAGAGAAAAGAATGTGAGTTGTGTATCCAGGCGCAAAACAATGGAGGCTAAGGCTAAAGTTAGAACTTGAATTTTTAATCAAGACAAATCTTCTACACAATAATGATTCTATTATAAAACACTTCTGACAAAAATTGTTAAAAAATGCAGTTAAAAAAATGCAGTAAAAAATGCAAGGATCCTTGCTAAAAAAAACAATGATGGTTAAAAACAATAAACTGTATTAATACACTTAGTACAGGGTATAGTATTTACGATCTTGCACTATATACAGAGCAATCAGACAGGTAGCTCCAATAAACAACAATGATATGTGTGGATGTGTGTGTGGGAGCTTGCGCCCCACACTGAGTGCTGAGTCCAAGTGGTGAGAAAAAAAACAGATAAAAAGAGAAAAAAACAGTTCAAAGTCAAAATCAATCCTGTGACCAGAAATCAATTGTCAATCCTGTGACCAAAAAATAGTGTGTCTAAAAAATGTAACAAAAAAAAAAAAAACGTAACAAAAGAATGTCAATCCTGTGAGGAAAGAAAAAATGTGAAAAATGAAGGAAAAATTATGTCAATCCTGTGAGGGAAAAGATGGAAACAATGTAGCGATGAAAGTTAATTCTTTTAGAATACTCCACTCCTGTGCAAAAATATCCAGCAGCGTGCTTGGTGATGTAAAAAACTTTATAAAGTCAAACAGTGCAATTTGGAGACTGAGCTCCAAGTAAAAAGCAAAAACAAAAACAACAGTGGAAATAATAGACAAATATTCCAATCGATAAAAACCTGTGGAGAAAGAGAATATACAATGTGTAGATAATACTTTCAATGTACCCTCCTAATGAAATAAAGCTTACCAGGTCTACGCGTTTCGGCCTTGCCTAGGCCTTTATCAAGACTAATGGTAAGCTATTTGTTTGGGCCTTATATAGGGGAATTCAAGTTGTAACCGGAAGTGTCATTTGTCAATGACTTCCGGTTTACCATTGTTATGATATTCTGAATTTATCTGTATAATTGTTATGGATCTATTTCCTTAACAGTTTTTTGTTGTCTAATGGTATTGATGCCATAAGGGTTTTTTTTTTTAATTCGTTTCTTGGCATTTATTTGCATTTGCATTTTTTACTGCATTTTTTAACTGCATTTTTTAACAATTTTTGTCAGAAGTGTTTTATAATAGAATCATTATTGTGTAGAAGATTTGTCTTGATTAAAAATTCAAGTTCTAACTTTAGCCTTAGCCTCCATTGTTGGCGCCTGGATACACAACTCACACTGAAAACCCTCTAGGTGGCAGCTAGGTACCACCACTCCAGGCATAAAAGGTTTAGTAGGCGCTGAGATATACACTTATATTTACATATATCAGAGAAAAGAATGGCAGATGTCCCAACACAGAAGATCCCCACCACAAAATCAGGAGGGTACCCAGATGAACCCGGGCTGACTGCAGGTTTTAAGCTAATATGTTGTAATATCTTACATAAACTTATGCTGATTTATATATTGGTTAAATTTTCTAGAAAAGTATTTGAGTCTGTTAAATAAGTATTTTAAATATTCCAGATATTTTGTCTTAGATTGGCTAGGATCCATTGGGATTCTTGGTAGCCCTATCTCCCTCTTTATTTACAATGCTAGTTCAGTATGTTTTACTGGTTAAAGTTTGTTTTATATTAATGTTGCAAAGAATGTTTTCCAGAACTTCGTTACATGGATATCCATCAACAGGTAGGAATATGTATTTAGAATGGCAGTAACTAAGATTCAGATTATTTCTCAGAATGTGAAAGGGTTTAATGTCCCTCAAAAAAGATTGATGGCCTTCAAAGATATAATTCAAAGAGGAGGAGAAATAATAGGCTTCCAAAAAATATGCATAGTTCCTTTCCACTACATTTCCATAGTGTGCACAAAACTAACAAAATTAATGGAGTGAGCATCCTCATCCACGGATCCATCCCTTTTAAATTAATAGATCAAAAAATAGATAAGGAAGGAAGATTTCTGGCCATAAGTGGCTTAATTTATAACAAGCCGGTGACTATAGTGAATCTATATGCCCCAAATCACAAACAAGCTCCATTTTTTAATTCTCTCCTAAAACAAATTCAGAGTATACACAAAGGCCAATTAATAGTCTCTGAACCCTAAATTAGCTCTAAACCACATATACGTACAGCTAAAAAATACGCTTAAATCAGTATGGAATCTCTTGAAAAATCTTGGCCTTCACGACTCCTGGAGGATATCTAACCCTAAAAAGAGGGACTATACTTTCTTTTCTAATCCAAATAAGACATATTCCAGGATTGACAATATCATTTTAGATCATTTAACAGTAGCTTTTGTATCGGATATAAGGATATCTCATACAGCCTGGTCTGACCATTCTATGGTCAAATGTAAACTTAATTGGCCCTCCGCTTTCATAAGGAAGTTTATGTGGAAATTGGGTGAATCTTTGTTATCGGATTCGGAACTATTTAAAAATTTAAGCATATCAAAAATCAAGCATAAGGCTGTCCAAATTAAAAAGCAGAGAGAGGAATATTCGCATATAGCCAATGAGATCTATCATTTAGATTATTTACACAAAATGTACCCTGTAGATCAGAGCTTTCCAAACTTTTCATGTTGGTGACACACTTTTTAGACTTACATCATTTCGTGACACAGTCATTCAGTTGTACTATCAAACAGGAGGTTAAACTAACTTGTTTTAAGAGCTACAGACACATGCATACATTATATAATAACAAAATTAATTTACAAGTAACAGTATGTGCCAGAATTAAAAAAAAAGTTTAATAACACCAATAGCTACTTACTATTTTAATGAGGTGTATGAGGTTGATGGGATGAACATAGTTTCTGAATATTTGGTGGAATATTAGATAAATTCCCTCGCATTTCATCATCAAGCAACTGTCCCACTCACTGACTACACATGCAGTCACAAGCTGTTTGAGGAAACTACACGTGCAGTCAGGAGCCAATGTGCCATCAAAGCCGCCAATGGGAATATTTTCAGTTCCTGCTGAGCTGTGCCAATAGGTTAAGATGATCTGTGACCCACTAGGTATCAATCATGAGTCAATCATGTAATATGCATAGCAGGCAGATGAAAAGTCAGAAACTAAAAAAAAATTAAGCTTGTGCTGAAGCAGGGACACACCAACACACTGCTGTCGACACACTAATGTGTCACGACACAATTTGGAAAGCACTGCTGTAGATGAAGAGATTTTTCAGCAACTGAGATTCTATAGAGAAAAAATGACAGCCCATTTACATATAAAAGCCTAATCTACAACCTTTAAGCTACAACAAAAAATTCACGCTAATGCAAACAAACCCTGGCAAGATCTCTCAAAACCAAACAGGCCAAAACATTTATCTACTCCATTAATAAACCTGAGGGATCTAGGGTAGAAGATACTAAATAAATTGCCGAAGTTTTCAAAAACTACTTTCGTGTGCTGTATAATCTATTCCCTAATAGAATACAATCAGAACATCTTGATAGATGCAAGGTTTATTTAGAGGAAACTAAGTTGCCTCGTATAACTGAAGGGGATTATGTCTTCCTACAAAAGCCAATTACTGAGTTGGAAGTCTTGGAGGCTATCAAGACATTGAGGGCGAGAAAGACCCCTGGTCTCGATGGATTCACAGGTTCCTACTATAAGTCATTTAGCCACTTATTAGCAAATAGACGATGGAAGGTTTCTCCCAGATACTATGCTACAGGCTCATATTACAGTTCTCCTTAAGCCTGGGGAAAAAAAATATTCCCGCTAATTTTCGGCCCAATTCTCTATTCAATACAGATCTAAAAATCTTTGCAAAAATTCTGGCGATTAGATTAAATAAGATCCTACCAAAATTGATATCACCGGATCAGGTGGGCTTTGTACCGCAGAGGGAGGCAAGGGACAACACTGTCAAGATTCTAGATCTTTTGGAATTTATTAATAAGAATGACATATCTTCAATCTTCCTATCTACAGATGCAGAAAAAGCATTTGATAGGTTGGATTGGACTTTTCTGGAAGCCACGCTACAAAAATTTAACTTCCCTTTACCATATATACATAGAGTGATAGCCCTTTATTCCTTCCCTACTGCACAAATTAGAGTTAATGGTACACTTTCTGAAAAATTTGAAATAAGAAATGGGATGATGCAGGGCTGTCCACTTTCCCCATTATTATTTATTTTAGAATCATTAGCCTCTAGAATTAGAGAAGACAACGAGATAAAAGGTATTACAATGAAATAAAAAAAATACAAGTTGTCAATGTTTGCTGATGACGTTCTCATGACTTTGTCGAATACTATAAGGTCTATCCGAACTTAGATCATTTGGTGAGATGTCAAATTTTCTAGTTAATATCAGTAAATCAAACATCTTAACCTTAAATATGAAGGAAGTAGAAATAGTTAAACTTAGGAGCTGTAGAAAATTTTCTATATGCCATATAGTTATTAATTATTTAGGGATACAGTAAGCAAATCAAATAGGGAAGATACGTTCTCTTAATTATTCTAGCAGAAATAACCAAATTGATATCATTGTGGTCTTCTAAAAACACCTCATGGATAGGTAGAATAAATACTGTAAAGATGATAATTTTACCCAAGATTCTATATATCGTACAAGCACTTCCTTTGCCTCATACAAACACATATTTACATAAATTACAAAATATATATCATTACATTTGGAAGAATAAAACTCCTTGTATAAATAAGTCAACAATGTATGCTTCTAAAAACATGGGAGGTCTAGGAGTACCTAACCTATATACATATAAAAGAGCAATCTCTCTACAAAGGATTGCAGATATGACAATAATAGCCCAAAACATTGGATTCAAATTGAGCACATTTTAGCTGCCATTCCTCAATTAGGGGGAACGTGTTGGACCCCTAAAGTCTTATCTGTAATAAAAAATAGTGATATATCTACAATTTATGAAACATATTTGAACTGGAAGTTTATTTGCAACAAAACTAAAGGCATTTATAGTACGTACTCTCCTCTGACACCGATCTTATATAATCCAGAATATAGAGAAGGCTGGGCATACACCTTGAGTTTAGACCAAAGTATTATAAAACGTATACCCATTCATATGATATCAACTGTAAACAATTTAAAGCCTCAAAATGAGATTAAAAACTTAAACAGGGTTTTTTTTCCAATCTTGGCTACGCTCCCATCAAACACACCACTACATATACTAACATAGAAATAAACCAGATCTGACGAGATTTCTCACCAAGTTTGAACAATTATGCTGGCAGGATGTCCCATGTGAAGGGATAATTACCAGCACTTATGAATATACCTTAAATGCTACTTCACCCAATACACACAAATATATGAGTGGCTTGGACAAAGAACTCAGAAATGTCTTCACGAAGAAGGATTGGAAGACTATCTTCCGAAATACATCACACTCGGCACATTCAATACAAACAGAAACTAACTATAAAATAGTTTTTCTTGGTACTTAACACCAAAAAGAATCAAGTATATATTTCTGGAGGCCTCAGATAAATGTTGGAGATGTAAGGCAGATAAGTGTGGCATGGAACATATCTGGTGGCCGTGTAATAAAATTTAAATTTTTGGAAAGACGTCTTTAAGGAATTTAATTTAATGTTGGCTAGCGATATTCCACCGTCTATAAAGGCTTGCTTATTTAATCTACTGAAAGAGATAAAGTGTGTCATTTAAAGAAACCTCGGACAAATATTATCAAATGCCGCCAGGCAACTGATAGCATCTAACTGGAAATCACCTAACATTCCATCATTAGATAAATGGCGGGATAAGGTTCAAAACTTATTACACTTAGAGAGATATTATTATCTCACAACAAATAAGTGAAATATATATTATAATAGGTCATTGTTGTGGGAATCATATACTACTAAATAAATACATGTATCGAAGGTATTTGTCTAATTAAGAAGGCCAGATGAGACCAAATCTTTGCAATTGTTGGTTTTAATGTTACTTTTAGTTTATTGTTAGATTAGTTTTCTTTGTTAGTCTAAACTTCACTGTATGGAATATTTGTCATATAAGTTCTCTCTCATGAGTATGTGCATGTATCCTCAGGACCATTTATTTCTCTACAGGATGTTAGAAGACTTTTGCATTAGAGTCTGCTTATAGTAATTCATAGACTTAAAGGGACAGTCTACACCAGAATTTTTATTGTTGTAAAAGATAGATAATCCCTTTATTATCCATTCCCCAGTTTTGCATAACCAACACAGTTATAATAATATACTTTTAACCTCTGTGATTATCCTGTATCTAAGCCTCTGCAAACTGCCCCTTATTTCAGTTCTTTTGACAGACTTGCAGTCTAGCCAATCAGTGCCTGCTCCCAGATAACTTCACGTGCACGAGCACAGTGTTATCTATATGAAATACGTGAACTAACACCCTCTAGTGGTGAAAAACTGTTAAAATACATGTGGCCTTCAAGGTCTAAGAAATTAGCATATGAACCTCCTAGGTTAAGCTTTCAACTAAGAATACCAAGAGAACAAAGCAAAATTGGTGATAAAAGTAAATTGGAAAACTGTTTAAAATTACATGCTGTGTCTGAATCATGAAAGTTTATTTTGGCCTAGACTGTCCCTTTAATCTTGAGTCAACTGTGAGGTCCTGTTGGAGACAATGGAAATTGTAATTACAGAATATATGTATGCCAAAAAATGTTAAAAAATAATAATAAAAAAAAAATATCCCCACAACACAATCTACTAACACAGACAATGATATGATCCAAGACATAAGACAAGTGGATCTTCCCAAATTAGATGAAGAACAGCAAACTAACCTAGAATCCCCCATCTCCCCTACAGAAGTCCTAAATGCGATAAACTCCCTGCCCTCGGCTAAGAGCCCAGGCCCTGATGGGTTCATCAATAGATTTTATAAAACTTTTAAATTAATATTAACCCCTCATCTTACCAACTTATTTAAAGGGACATAATACTCCTATGCTAAATCACTTAAAACGGAGGCAGTATAACTGTAGAAAGCTGACAGGAAAATGTCATCTGAGCATCTCTATGTAAAAAAGGAAGATATTTTACCTCACAATTTCCTCAGCTCACCAGAGTAAGTCCTGTGTAAAAAAATATAATTCAGCTGCTGTCTAGCTGCAGGTTAAAAAAAAAAAAAAAAAAAAAAAAAGGAATAAATGAACAGCAGCTAATCAGCATTAGCAGTGCTGAGGTCATGAACTCTTTTACTGTGATCTCATGAGATTTCGTAGTAAACTATGAAAGTGTTGCTTAAAGTCTTTTACATGGGGTGTGAATACTTAGGATATTTTAAAGTAAAATATCTTTCTTTTTTACATAGAGCTGTTCTGTGACATTTTCTAGTCAGCTTTTTTGCAGCCATGCTGCATCACTTTCAATTGTTTCAACATTTGGTTATCCAGGAAGTTCCTTCTATCCCACATTACAGTTATCCCTAAGCATAACGAAACAACAAAAATTACTGAAAAAAATTGAAAAAGACTTATCAAAATGGTCTAAAAACATCATCTTGTGGTGGGGTAGAATACAAGCAATTAAAATGAATATTTTACCTAGAATACTTTACATATTACAGGCTGTTCCAATCATAATATCACCCTCTTTTATTAAAAGATTACAGAACAACATAAACTCTTACATTTGGGGACCTCACAAACCTAGAATTGCAAAAACAATAATGTATAGACCACTGGACAAAGGGGGATTGGGAGTACCCCACATGACTTTATATTACCAAGCAGTGACGTTACAAAGAATCTTAGATTAGCATAATAGAATCAACTCAAAAGCATGGGTATCCTTAGATTCCCATCTTCTGAAGATGCCACAGGTAGGAGCATTATGCTGGATATTCCAAAAACACAGGCCACCAATCATACAAAAGATAATTATTATATCAAGTGTTTCAGAATTGGGACTAATTACTAAGAAACTATAGAGGATTATCCTCTATAAAATCCCCATTATCACCAATATTCCTAAATGTATAATTTAAAAAAGGGCTAGATACAGGAGACAGTGGAAGGGTCGAGGTGGGCAACTCGGTCCCACTTTATCTACATACCCACAATAAGCAATTGAAGCCAAGACTAGAGTTACAAGATATAGCAGGGGGAATTTTTGCAAACTGGTTAAAGTATGCACAGTTAGCACATATTTTACAGAACTCCCCACATAAAGAAGACCTCTTACGAAAACCATCTGACTTTGAAAAAATGTGCCTTACTAACACCCCACTCAGAGGAACATTATCAATAGCAAAGAAATTACTAAGTAATTTAACACATACTTACCTACCTATACCAATAGATGGGCTCAGGAAATACAAACACACATAGAACCTACACAATAGAAACAAATGTTTCACTGCACACATAAATCCTCAGGATCAGCGAGCATATTAGAATTAAACTTTAAAGTATTAATGAGATGGCATCTTACACCAAACAGATTGAATCTGTTTATCCAAATTTCCATGGAATGTGTTGGCGGGAATGTGGAGAGGCAGGTACATGGTGGACATGTGGAGAGTAAAAGACAATTTGGAAAGAAGTAGAGTCTTTAGGAATAAATTTATTTGACAGTGGATACACACTAAATGTTACCTAGGCATTATTTAACCAAGAACCAGGTAAATTTTTCCAAATAGCACTTAATAGTGTCAAATTTATCATATTTAGAAACTGGAAGGCAACCACATGACCCACAAGACAGATGTGGGTTTCCAGAGCGGATGAAATGTTCGCACAGGAAAATTTTATTAAAAACAGAAGTTGGAGTTTTTCTTTAATATGCTATTTTTCTGGGAACAATTTAAGGCCTCCCCTAGACTCTCTTAAACACAGGAGATTTGGGACGAGATATAATTGTTCTATAATTTAAGGTGAAGATTCAGAAAAAGTAATTCCAACACATATTGGGCGGGTGGCCCTCCATTTTACTTATTCTTTATATCCCCTCCCTCCCCACTCTTACTTTATTCAAGAGGAGAAATAAGAATACATTGGACTGCTACTATAATATGAGGACTTGACATTTTGTAATTAACCGGTAACTGTGATGACCATTATGATTATGCTTATTTACTTATTTTCTCAATGGATACACCTGTTATTATTTGATTGAAAAAAGAAATCAAGAGAGTCACTTATTGGATAACCCAAAGCAAAAAGGTTGAGACCAATGGAGTTATTGAATGTGTGTTATTAAATAACATTAACTATTAATGGTTTTATTAATTATGTCTTTCTCAGTTTTTATTTTTACAGAATACATTCTATTAAGTATACAAGTGCCTAGTTTTTTGCTTTATTGTATCTTCCATGAAATATCTGCACTATACAATTCCAAACAGAAATTCAATTAAAATACAAATATTTTGAACTGCATAATTTGGATATATCAAAAAATCTATTTTACAAAGAGGCATATCAAATATAAAACAGATACCTAATATTGCAAACATACTGTGCTCCAGGCATAGAATTTGAAGTCTTCTGCCAGTACCTAAGCCATTCTTATGAATAACATGTGACAGCTTATGCAATTTAGTTTACCATATGCTTTATATACAAGTAAGGCATTGAGATGCGCAGGGCTTATGTGTAGGTCTGCAGAAGGTCAGCATCTAGTGTATCTTCTTACTGGTCAGCTCTTTTATTCCTCTTTTAGGTGCCTGACTATATAAGTTCATAACTGATACTACAAGTTCATAACTGATACAACAAATTTATTTAGTATTTTTCAGAGTCATCAGTAAATTAAGGTCAAGAAATAAATATGGTTTTTATCTTCAGAAGAATTACTCCTGGATACATCAAATTATTACAGGTACTGTACTGTACACATTTGTTTTTTAACTGAAGTATATGCAAATGGTTTAGTGTGTTTATTTTAGGTCACATAAAAAAAATACATTTATTTAATGTGACTGTGTATTTTTATTTTTTTTATTGTGAAGTTTTAAATAATTAAGATGTTTTAACAAGTTTTAATAAGAGATTAAGCAAAATATATTAAGGTTCTATTAAAAAGTTATATACCGGTATATTTTCTAAAAAAAAACAGTATACAAAGATACAAATAATACAAGACAAAGTAAGACATTTTTTTTTTTATATAATTTTAAAATAAATTAAAAAATAAAAAGGAAAAAAGTGTTGATTATTAGATCAGACACGCATTGCTAAATCTACCGTTTATAATAGTTATTTTCTGATTTTAAAGTAACAAGTAAATATAAATTGAAAGGTTAGCAATAAATGTGCTATTTATTCTGCAGGGATGGAATTTATGCTAAATCTTAGTTTCTGAGATTTCAGTTTCTGATAAAGATAGTATAATTAGAGCTAGATTACGAGTGGAGCATTTTTTAACTCTTCCGCTCGAGCGTTAACTGCCCTAGAAGTAAGCTTTTTGCGAGCGTCGGGTTGTGCTCGTATTATGGGTTGAAAGTAAACTGTTTTGGCTTTCACGCTGGGTAAAAAGCCGAACTTAGAATATTGCACGCGCAATAACATATTCCCCCATATAATTCAATGGATCAAAAAAATGGAAAAAACAGCCAACTTCTTATGTGTGCTAACCCGACATGAAAATATGAATATTTCACATTACAATGTTCTTGACATAGAAGAATATGTTCTATGTATTCATAAATATATATATATATATATATATATATATATATATATTTATACATAGTTAACACCTTTATTAAAAATGAATATTGCATAAATATGCTTTTAAATGTTTTCATCTACTTAACTGCAAAATGTTCCAATGCACACACACACATATGTGTATATATATATATATATATATATGTGTGTGTGTCTATATATATGTATACATATGTATTTATGTGTTTTATGTGTATATATGTCTGTAAATACATATATACACCTAGAAATACATAACTACATATGTACACACACACATATATATATATATATATATATGTCTGTAAATACATATATACACATAGAAATACATAACTATATGTGTACACACACACATATATATATATATATATATATATATATATTATTATCAGGTATTTGTAGAGCGCCAACAGATTCCGCAGCGCTGATATATATATATATATATATATATATATATATTTATATATATATAATGGCCAAAAGAAAGGGCACTCACGGGTCTTTTTCAACATCAAAAAATTGGATGCTTTATTTCATATAAAAGTCGACGTTTTAGCTCACATACCGAGCCTTCTTCAAGACAATTTCGTAAGACTTATGGCATCTCACGCCACACTTCCAAGACAGGACTGATCAGATATACCCCTTATCGGTTGTGCGGAACTCTTAGTGCTCCACTTGTAATCTGGCCCTATAGTGTGCATAGAAAAGCTTGATAAGTCCACATACCATACATAGCCTGGCGTGCCATTTCTGGGAAGTTGGAGAACAATTTATTTACAGACAATATATTGTCTATTCTCATTCACATGGAATTTTCTTTAAATACATATAATATTTTTTTTATAATTGAAGTTCAAGAAAAGTTTCCTATTTGCTAAATGTATCTCTGGGCTCTCAGTGATTATTAGAAAACTTAAATCCCTAAACTCGGGAATAACTGCAACACACAAGACTAGGAGAATAAGAGAGTGTGATGTGCATCAGATCAATTCAGCTCCTGCAGTCTGAGCAAGAGAAGTAGTTATACTAATTAGCTGCATAAGCATTACAGTTACTGAGCTGAAATGTACTGAAGGGCAAAGGTGACTGTAATGAGCATTTAACAATGGTTTCTCCTTAACTTCTTGCAGGTTGAAAAAAAGATTAAAACATGTTCTTTTTTGCTATAGTAAAGATTCTAAAGAACTGCACTTTCAAAGTTAAATCCAGGGAGCAGAAACTTCAAATATACGTTTTCACCCATTTCTGTCTTTAACTTGGCAGTTGTAACTGTGAATTTGTGGCTGGCAACCAAGTTTACTTAATCAGACAGGTGTTCAGTCCTAATTGTAGCATAGCTTTTATTTGTTTAATGGTACATACTTCAAGTAGCATGATATGAGTATGTTTTGCACAGACAGTGGATTGAGATAAAAAAAACTATTGTGTTAGGTAAATGGTTTTCACAGGGGAATTATGTTTTTTGAATACAAATAGAATGTGTCATCTAAAAAAATAATCATTTTCTCTTAAAGGGACAATAAACCCAATTTTTTGCTTTCATGATTCAGATAGAGCATGCCATTTTAAGCAACTTTTTAATTTACTCCTATTATCAAATTTTCTTTGTTCTCTTGCTATCTTTATTTAAAAAGCAGGAATGTAAGGCCAAGGAGCCAGACCATTTTTGGTTGAGAACCTGGGTTACGCTTGCTTATTGGTGGTTAAATGTAGCCACCAATAAGCAAGCACTATCCAGGGTGCTGAACCTAAAATGGGTCGGCTCCTTGGCTTTACATTCCTACGTTTTAAATAAAGATAGCAAGAGAACAAAGAAATATTGAAAATAGGGGTAAATTAAAAAGTTGCTTAAAACTGCATGCTCTATCTGAATCATGAAAGAGAAAAATTGGGTTTAGTGTCCCTTTAAGTCAAACACAGTATGGAAACACAAGAAATAAACTCTACTTTTAATGACTGATGCTTAAAGGGACATTAAACACTTTGAGATGGTAATATAAAATGATAAATTGTATATATAAAACAGCTCTGCAATATACTTTTATTATTTATTTAGTCCTCTTTGCCTGTAATTCCATTCTGAAATTGTGAGCTTTTCAGTTCCTGTTAGAAAAGGAAGTGCAGAACACTGTTAAATCCAGCACAGCCATTGGCTGCACACTCTAGTGACCTATATATAACTGACCCTAATTGGCCACAGCAGAGAAGGTAACACAAGTTACAACATGGCAGCTCCTAGTGTTTCATAGACACTAAAACTTTACACTTATTTTGTCACAACTAATGAAACTTTAAAAATACATCTACATGCTACTCATGGACTAATCTTTTCTTTGAATGTATCATTCTATCTAGCATGTATTTAGTGTTTAATGTCCCTTTAAGACCGTATGATAGTTATCCCTGGTATAAATGCTATAAATAGGAATTTCAAGAAATATTAAAGTAGCTTTCGCCATTTCAAAGAGAAGTGAAGAAAATAGCACACAAACACATAAAAGGTCCATACAGAGCACATATTTTTCAAAATATCAGATAAAGTATTTTTTCCTACAACTATTCTGCTATTCATTTAGTCAATGATCTAAAAATCCAATGACCCTATATGAATATTAATATTTAAGTAAAGATCTGTAATTCTCTATAAGTGAATCTGTATAAAAGTACAAAGCTAATTTAGTGCCATGTTTAAACCAACAACAAAAAAACTAAACCTTTTTTGGAAGAACTTTCTGATTTGTCCTAACTGAATTTAGGTGAGAAATGTGACTGTTCCAATCCACTTATCTTAAAGGGACAGTCAAGTCCAAAAAAAACTTTCATGTTTCAAATGGGCATTTAATTTTAATCAACTTTCCAGTTTACTTTTATCACCAATTTTGCTTTGTTCTCTTGGTATTCTTATTTGAAAGCTAAACCTAGGAAGGCTCATATGATAATTTCTAAGTCCTTGAAGGCCGCCTCTTATCACACGCTTTTTTATTTACTTTTCACAACAGGGGAGAGCTAGTTCATGTAAACCATATAGATAACATTGTGATCACACCTGTGGATTGTGGCAGACACTACACTAATTGGCTAAAATTAAAGTCAATCGATAATAAATAAAATGTCATGTGATGCTTAGATACAAGTTAATCACAGAGGTAAAAAGTATATTAATATAGCAGTGTTGGTTAAGCAAAACTGGGGAATGGGTAATAAAGGGATTATCTATCTAAATTCTGGTGCTGACTGTCCCTTTAAAAGCATCTTATTACATTGACCTGTGGTGCTAATAGCAAGTCACTTAAATTGTGACTTCACATGAACAGCTTCAAAGCATTTCCAAATTATCATTTTAAAACAGTCTCTCCTAGTTTAATATAAGATTGCAATAAACCTCTTTACCATTTAAGTGTTATTTGGGTATTTAAAAATAGCCAGACCTTTATCCTAACATTACATACAAAATAAAACCTAAGATTATTTTGGATAATTTCATTTTTTTTTTTTTTTATGTAATCTTAATTTTTTTTAAATTTTTTTGTGATTTTAGATTTTTTTTATTTTATGTAATCTTAGATTTTCTATTTAAATTAAATCTTAGGTTTTATTTTGTATGTAACGTTAGGATTTTTTATTTTAATTTTAGATTAGGATTTTTAATTTTGGTATTAATTTATTGGTTTAATAGCTTTTTTTTTATGTAAAGGGGTTAACTTAGGGGGTGTTAGGTTAGGGGGCTTAGTGATTAGATTAATACTTTGGTTTGTGGGGGGATGGCAGTTTAGGAGTTAATAGGTTAAATAAGTACTTTGCGTTGTGGGGGATGGAGATTTAGGGGTTAATACATTTATTAGTTATTGCGGTGGGGGGATGGCGCTTGAGAGGTAGATATTGCGCATGCATTAGGTGTTTGCTTTTATCATAACAGCGAGTGATGGGTAAAATATACGCGCCACACTTGTATGCAGCGTCGTATATATGTCATCTAGTGTAAGTGTAGTGTAAGGACAGGTTACCATAGTAACCAATTTATTTTAAAGAAATCCGGCATCGGGTGGAAGCGTTAACACAACACGAACTTACACCTACACAAAAAGGGTGATGCACACAATGCGCTAAATATTTTAAAAGAAACTTGGTACTAAAATGTAGCTGTAAATTACTTTTAGCTGCTGGCAACTTCGGTAGCTAACGGCTCCATTTTTTAATGGCTCAATAGAAACGAGCCCATAGTTGCCAAAAATATGTTAGAAAGTGCTGAAAGCGATTGTCTGTCTGTCTATCCAAGGGGCCAATCACAATCCTTTAAAACATTTTATACAACATTTTATCTACATAAATCCTCAAATACTATAATGGTGTTTTTTTTAATCTATATATATACTGTATATATGAAAGTAATTCAATAAACTACGTTGTGACTGAACCTCAAGTGTCTGATCCACCAGTGTGTCTGAGGATGATCACAAAGAAATACATACTTTATAAAGAAAATGCATTATACATTTATATGTGCTCAATACAAAAAAGTTTCAGTAACCCACATTTACAAAGAACAACATATCACATTTTGAAATGGCCCTGAAAATAATTTTTACCTCAAAAAATATGGAATGTTTTCCTCCTTATATTTTAATCTTAGAAACCGCTGAATGGTTTTGCGCCAATTTATGTTTAATATGAGATGAAGTATTCATTTTGCGAATACATTCAAAACTTAAAATAATTTAAAACACAATCAAATAACCAATTACGTTTAAACTATCATTAGTATTTTTGCGCTTTGTTTTACCTATTTTTGGAAAATTACAAATTATGGGATAGTACTGAGAATTTTTGGATTTTCGAAAAGTTTATGTGAACCATAGTTTAAATAATTTGCAGCTTGTTTGAGATGAAAATATACTACAATAGAATTTGATGAAAAAAAAACAAAACATTATTTTATTGCTCAGTTGTACATTATTGTTGCAATATGTTTTATGTCATAACAATACATCGATAAGTTTTGCACAGGAATAAAATAACTTTTTCTCTTAAAGGGGCAGTCTATTCTATCCTTTCATGATCCGGATAGGGCATGCAATTTTAAGCCACTTTCCAAGCATCCAATCATGAAATATGCTTTGTTCTCTTGGTATTCTTTGTTGAAAGCTAAACCTAGGTAGGCTCATAGGCTGATTTCTAAGCCCTTGAAGGCCGCCTCCTTTCTCAGTGCATTTTGAAAGTTTTTCCCAGCTAGACAGGGCTAGTTCATGTGTGCCAAATAGATAAACATTGTGCTCACTCCTGTAAAGTTACTTATGAGAGGGCACTGATTGGCTAAAAGGCAAGTCTTTCAAAAGAACTGAAATAAGGGGACAGTCTGCAGAGGCTTAGATCCAAGGTAATCACAGAGGTAAAAAGTATATTAATAAAACTGTGCTGGTTATGCAAAACTGGGGAATGAGTAATAAAGGGATTATCTATCGTTTTAAACAATAAAAAATGTAGAGTAGACTTTCCCTTTAAAGGGACATAATTTCAACATTAAAGGAACAATAAAGTCAGAACTAAACTTTCAAGATTCAGACAGAGCATACAATTTAAAACAAGGTTCCTTTTGTTTCTGTTATTGAATTTGCTTAATTCCTTTGGTATCATGTGTTGAAGAGCAAACCTAGGCAGGTTCAGAAACAGTAAAGTACTAGTGGGAGCTAGTTGAATGACAAGAGGCATATATGTGCAGCCACCTATCGCCAGCCTCAACAAAAGACACTAAGAGAAAAAGGCAAATTTGATAATAGAAGTAAATTGAAAAGTCATTTAAAAATGCATGTTCTGTCTGAGTCATGAACATTAAACTGTAACATGATTGTCCCCTTAACTGCATGACTGCACCTATATTTTGATATAAAATAAACATCCATACAGGTCAAGCCATGAATATGCAAAAAGAAAATGCAATGAATAACCATAATTCATGCATATGGCTGTACATTCTACTCTAATAGAGAACTCAATACTACATGTGAAAACAAGAAAAAGTGTGCAAATTCATTTACAAATGATTGTACCATTGTATGAAATGTTGACATTTGTCATTTATTATGGGTTCTTTTATGAAAAACAACATTTTTTGTCAGATTATGAGTGGTGCGCAAATGTTTGCACTTGAGGGGTTTATCGGGCAGGTGTTTGCTCTCTTCGGGCTTACCGATAGTTTTACAAGTTGAAAGTAAACGCAATCACTTGAACACAATCGCTATTCACGGTGCAATGATTACTGCGTCCTCACAGATTTGGTTATCTGTTTTGCAAGACAAAAAAGTATCACAAAATACATAAATAATACATTGCAAAGTACAGTTACACTCACTATAACAGCATCTAATAAAAAATATTTTAAAAAAATATTGCACACAAAAGTTATAAAGGCACATACATTACTAAAGTGTGTTGTTAACACAGTATGAAGCAAAAAATTTAAGATTCCTCTTGTGCATTGGTAACAGTGTATATGGAGTGTTACTGGGTAAAAGCAAGCGGGGATACTTGCCTAGATGTGCTAATTTCCTCCTCAACAATTTATATGGATACACATAAATACACATATAGACAGATTTATGTGCATTGGAGCCCTTTGCATGGAAACATAATATAATATATTTATGAAATACAGTATTAATAAATTGTTATACTGTGTATTTACTGTAAATTGCTTTTTGCAATCGTCCACTTAGCGTGAGAGCGAAAACAGTTTACTTGCAACTCATAATACAAGCGCAACTCCGAAGAGCGCAAAAAGCTTGAGTGAGAGCGTTAATTAGTGCTCCACTTGTAATCTGGCCCTTTATGTATAAAACAAAAGCATGTTCAATTGCTCTCTCTTATATTAGTTATTTGTAAATGTTGTTGTCAGTACTGTAATAACATTAACAAATGTAGATACTTGTTTTTGTGTGTACTGCTATCTTGCTGCTTACAATGTAGTCCTACAGCAAGCAGATGGAGAAGGTCTGTAGCGTGATTAGGAGATCGGTGTGGCTGAGTACATCTATTATAAACTAAATGGCTAACTTAAGTTAATTAACAAGCCTATATTGCTGCTAGCCATTATTGGTTCCTGCAACAATCTTTCCATCTAGGGACTCGTGCTATATGTGGTAACATATACATGTTATATAACTAAGCTGTTAGTTGTGATTTTAAGTAGCAGGTGCCCATATTTCACATGGATTTTTCTTTAAGCATTAATTGAATAGGGCTGTTTTTTGGGGGAGGGGGAAGGTTAGGAGATATCACTTATGCTTTTTTTTTATATTAAATGTTTAGTTACAGTTTGCACTATTAGGTTTAGATTTCATCATAAAAAAAGTTTTTTACATTCATAGCAAGAATTTCAGAGCTTTAAAGGGACATGGAACCAGGAAAAATTCTTAAATGATTAAGATAGAGCATACAATTTTAAACAACTTCCAATTTACTTGAATTTGTTTCATTCTCTTGGTATTCCGTGTTGAAAAACATACTTAGGTAGGCTCAGGAGCTGGAAGCTAGTTGCTGATTGGTGGCTGCATAAATGTACCTCTCTTCATTGGCTTGCCAATATATTCAGATTGCTGCCAGTAGTGCATTGCTGCTCCTTCAATAAAGGATACCAAGAGAATGAAGCAAAATTGATCATAGAAGTTAACTGGAAAGTTGTTTAAAATTGAATGATCCATCTGAATGAAGAAAGAAAAAAATTGTGTTTCACATCCCTTTAAATATAATAATATATACTTGTGCCAATTTTGAGAGGAGCCTGAGAATTAACTAATTGACTTTCCATTGACTATTATTTTATAATTAGTTGTCTTCTTGTTTGTGTTTTTTCTTTCTCAACAGTTCTGCAGGGCTACCTGCAGAGTACAACATTACATTTATACTAAATTAAATGTTGACATATATTGATGCATATGACTATCAAGTGTTCTAAGGTAAACTGGAAGCAATGTAGCAATGTGTAAAGAATTCCAAGAGGCATTTTCAACCCCATTCAGAAACTACTTCAAATCATTTTTTATTGGGGCCCACACTGTAAGGCAATCATAAGACATGCCTGGTAGTAGAATAATAGATTATTTAAACCTTAAAGACAAAATTAAGTTTTGCTGGTGGTGATATTGAATGTAATAATGATTCACCACTTCTATATTAACATAGTTCTTTTTTAGAGCCAACTGGGAATTTTATAAAGTCAGCTTATTTTGTGAAGATTGAAAATACCTTATCTTCATTTATGCACCTTGAAAGTAATTATAGAAAAATGTACAGACTTGAAAGAAGCAGAGGTGGCATTGTAATTGCATATCTTACTTCCTGACTGAATATTTAACTTTGCTGCTATATATTTTAAGAAGTACAAAATCAGGTAAACATAATAGTATATATTAAGATAACCATTGACATGTTCACAAGCAGTTGTGCCATGTTTTGTAGATGCTTTCTTCATTTACTAGCTAATAAATATTTATGATTTCTAGCCCTTGACTGCACTTCAATAAACTACACATTTTTGCAGAATTTTCGAGCAAGCAAACACTTTGCTGAACTTAATTATTTCACAAAAGTTTGACACCTATATTAATAGGAAATCAAACTCAATAACCTCTTTGTTTAATATTTTAAAAGTTCAGTTAAAGGGACATCAAACCCAAATGTCTTCTTTCATGATTCGGATAGAGTATACACTTTTAAACAGTTTTCCAATTTACTTCTATTATCTAATTTGCTTACTTCTCTTGGTAGTCTTTGTTGAAAAGCATACCTAGTAAGGCTCAGGGTCTGAGAGCTAGCTGGTGATTGGTGACTGCATATATGCCTCTTTTAATTGACTTTCTCATTTATTCAACTAGCTCCCAGTAGTGCATTGCTGCTTTTTCAATAAAGGATACCAAGAAAATGAAGAAAAATTGGTAATAGAAGGAAATTGGAAGCTGTCTAAAATGTATGCTCTAGCTATGTCATAATAGAAAGATTTTGGGTTTAATGTCCCTTTTAAAGGGACAGTAAACATCTGGTAATTACAAGACATTTCTGTTGTGTTGCTGTAGAATAACAAATCAGCCAAGTCTTAATGTTTTTGAAAAAAAAAATAATGAAATACTGCAATTATTTTAAACTGCCTAACTCCACCCACCATTTGTCTTATACGAATGAGACAATCTGGGCTTTAGTCTGCAGACAACAAGGCTATCCAATGCCATACAATGTATTTACTAAAGCATGCATTGTTATGCATTTGCTATCTGATAAAGCCAATTAAGGACATATATGTAGCAGGGTTAACCTTGAGAAGTCAGCAGGATGCTAACATCAATTCAGAATCCACCAGACTACAAGTTATCAACTAAATATTGACAGCAAAATGTAGATTTTATATAAATAGCCAAGGACACTTAGGTGCATAAACGAACAACCAGCTCAATACCATTGTTAGCCTGTTATATGGCGATTTACCACCTGGGTGCAATTTCTTTTAGCTCAGTAATGCTTTTCACTGAGTAGAACTTTCCTGTAGTATATCAGTCTGATCCCTCCTATTATGGTCAGTCCAGCGCTGAAATACCAGGCAATTCCTCTCTGAACAAGGAAAACAGCAACCCCAGGCGATCGTTTAGGCCTTCATTGGGCCTCATCAGTGAGGTGTAGCCATATTCCTCTAAACACACTGAGCAAGGAGCATATCAGTCTGATCCTGACTTTACAGTACAGTCCAGCCCTGAAATACCAGGCAATCCCTCTCTGAACAAGAGAAACAGCAAAATCCCAGACGTACGGTTTGGCCTATTGTGGGCCTCGTCAATGAGGTGCAGCCATATCCCTCTAGGCACACTGAGCAACGGGTCCATGTCTGAATTCCTGCATCACACATAGGGAGACTTCCCTAAGTGTCATAATTTGCATAAACAAAAAGAGAGAAGCATTTAACCTAGGAATGAACAATAGCATAATAGCTTGTTCTATGGCTAGAAGCAGCCTCTTTCCAGTAATGCTTTTCACAGAGTAGAACTTTCCTGTATAATAACAGTCTGATCCGCCTATTACGGTCAATCCAGCGCAGAAATACCAGGCAATTCCTCTATAAACAAGGAACACAGCAACCCCAGATGATCGTTTCGGCCTTCATTGGACCTCGTCAGTGAGGTGTAGCCATATTCCACTAAGCACACTGAGCAAGGAGTCCACGTCTGGTTGCCCCAGGTGGTAAATCACCATAGAACAGGCTAACAATTGTACTGAGCCGGTTGTTCGTTCCTGTGAGTGTGTATATATATATATATTGAAGAGTGGGTGCTCGTGCAGACAGGTGAACTGCCAACTCACCCCAAAACTGTCCACAATGAAGATAATGTCCACAGCACTCCAAATATCAAAATCTTTATTTAGGACTTAAAATATCAGCGACGTTTCGGTGTTAATACCCCTTAATCATTCTAAATATATATAGGTATAAATATATATTTGTTTAAAAAAACATCAGATATATGTAGATATATTTATTTATGAATAAATAAAACATTATATTCCATTATGTAAAGAACATTGGAATATGAAATATTCATATTTTCATGTTGGGCTAGTGCTAATGAGAACATGTGATGGTGTTTGCGCGAGTATTGGGTATATGTTTTTTTTCTTTCTACTTTTGTTTTTCTCTATTGTCTTCTGTGGGGTAATATGTGAACGTGCACAGATTTTTGCACTAGTTGGGTTAACGCTAGAGCAAAAAGCAGTTTACTTTCAACTTGTAATACGAGCACAATCAGACTAGCACAAACATCATAATGCTAGTGGAGTTATAGCTTTAGAGAAAGTGTAAAATACCACTCCACTTATAATCTAGCTATTGGGTATTAACTCTAGAGTTATGGGGAAATGGAGATATTATGGGAGTTATCAATTTCAACTGTGAATGATTCATTTTTTTGATCAAATTTTTTAAAGAATAGCATCCAATTCTATTTTTGTTCTATTTCAATATTTTTTTGAAATGATTTAAATCAATCTTTATAATAGTTGTTTTGTTTAGATATTGTACAAATAATTGTATTGCTTAAGAGACAGATAACACGTGGTGTGCTAATGCTAGCACGGAACACGCTAATATTAGTACGCAACTTGAAGTCCATATTAAATCAGATTTACCAGAGAAGGTTTAACGTGGCCAACATCACTGTTGTTTACCCATTACTTTCAATGGACATAGCAACCACACTAAATAATGCTGATATTACAAGTTACAAGTTATGGATTGCGCTCAGGCAGAAGCCCGCATAGCTCTAGAAGAGTTAAAGCAAAGTGTCACAAAACACCTGTAAAACATATTAAAATAAAGTATTACACTCATACATACATATTTTTAATAAAAATATAACATTACATTAATAAATAAAAGGGTTAAAAGGGGTATATTACAAGGTGTTTGACTGGGAAGTGCTCCAAAGTATGTGTATAGATGTTTGTGTGTGTATATATATATATTTTTATATATATATATCCTATAATATAAAAGGCCAAGTGTGTTTGTCCGAAGCTGTCATGCGCAGTAGAAAGAGCACAAGGACAAACACACCTGGCATTAGAGTCCCTACCTGATCTGCTGCTTGCAGCCGGTTCGGGCAGAAGTGGGTGTGGGTGGGCGTGAGAGGGGCGCGTCCCGATGGGACAGGGGCAGGCATGTCGGGGCCGATGATGGGTGTGCCAGGGGCGGGTCCGGGCACGGTCCCGCATGCGAGATAGAATGGACAGAAATAGAGAGGGGGAAGAGATAGAAAGAGGGGAAGAGAACAAAAGAGATGGGAAAAAGCTAAAGATAGGAGAAGAGAGAGCAAAAGAGAGGCAAAAGAGAGGGGAAAGAGCAAGAGAGGGGGAGAGAAAATAAGAGGGGGAAAGAGAGAGAGCAAAAGAGAGGGGGAGAGAGAGAGCAAAAGAAAAGGTGGGAGAGAGAGAGAATGGGGAGAGAGAGAGAGGTGAAGAGAGAGAGGGAGGAGTGAAAATAAGAGGGGAAATAGAGAGAGCAAAAGAGAGGGGAAAAGAGAGAGCAAAAGAAAAGGGAGGAGAGAGAGAGAAGGGGGAGAGAGAGAGAGGGGGAGAGAGAGAGAGCACAAAAGTTACATATGTAGGAGTTATACAATGATCTTACCAATGATGACAAACAGAGTGAAGAATATATGGAAACTTAAAACATAGCTCATATTCTGCTGGTGCATACATGTCAGAGGCATGCCGAAGAATGGATATGATATCTTAGACATTTAAGCATCAATTAACTCACAAATACATTGATGCCGATTTATCAAGCTCCGTACGGAGCTTCAGGGCCCATGTTTCTGGTGAGTCTTCAGACTCGCCAGAAACACAAGTTATGGAGCAGCGGTCTAAAGACCGCTGCTCCATAACGCTGTCCGCCTGCTCTCATGAGGCGGACAGGAATCGCCACAATTCAACCCGATCAAGTACGATCAGGTTGATTGACACCTCCCTGCTGGCGGCCGATTGGCCGCGAGTCTGCATGGGGCGGCATTGCACCAGCAGCTCTTGTGAGCTGCTGGTGCAATACTGAATATGGAGAGCGTATTGTTCTCCGCATTCAGCGATGTCTGTCGGATCAGGTCCAACAGACATTTGATAATTCGGCCTCATTGTGCATGTTTTTTTAAAAAAATAAGAAAATACACACAATTTTACTTCTTGATTATTCCACAAATATCATGGAACTGATTCGAATAATTTGTTACAAAAATAGGTCTATTGTCCCTATTAGTTTTGTCTTTTGGTTTTAACAGATCTACTCTATTCAGAGTGTCTACTTCTGTGCTCATATGTTCAATTAATTTTATCGGATAGCCTCGGTCAACCATTTTATTAGTTAGCTCTTGTTTTGCTCTTTGATAATCAGTTGTTTCCGAGCAATTTCGTTTCACCCTCATGAGCTGGCCTTTAACCCCTTAAGGACAAGGCCATTTTTCATTTTCTTTCCCTTTAAGGACCAGGGCTATTTTTACATTTCTGCTGTGTTTGTGTTTAGCTGTCATTTTCCTCTTACTAATTTACTGTACCCACACATATTATATACCATTTTTCTAGCCATTAAATGGACTTTCTAACGGTACCATTATTTTCATAATATCTTATAATTTACCATAAAAAAAATAGTAAAATATGATGATAAAAGGGAAAAAACACACACTTTTTCTAACTTTGACCCCTAAAATCTGTTACACATCTACAACCACCAAAAAACACCCATGCTAAATAGTTTCTAAATTTTGTCCTGAGTTTAGAAATACCCAATGTTTACATGTTCTTTGCTTTTTTTGCAAGTTATAGGACAATAAATACAAGTAGCACTTTGCTATTTCCAAACCATTTTTTTTTTCTCAAAATTAGCGCTAGTTACATTGGGACACTGATATCTGTCAGGAATCCCTGAATATCTCTTGACATGTATATATATCTTTTTTTTTTAGTAGACAACCTAAAGTATTGATCTAGGCCCATTTTGGTATATTTCATGCCACCCTTTCACCGCCAAATGTGATCAAATAAAAAAAATTGTTCAGAAATAGCAGATATTTATGGCTGTGGTATTACTTTTTGGTAATTAGAAGGCCGCTAAATGCCGCTGTGCACCACATTTGTATTAGGCCCAGCAGTGAAGGGAGCTTGTAGGGTTAATTTTAGGTTTAGAGTAGTGTAGTAGAAAACCCAAAGTATTGATATAGGCCCATTTTCATATATTTCATGCCACCATTTCACCGCCAAGTGCGATTAAATAAAAAAAAATCTTTAACTTTTTCACTAACGTTGGGTTTCTCACTGAAATTATTTACAAACAGCTTGTGCGATTATGGCACAAATGGTTGTAAATGCTTCTCTGGGATCCCCTTTGTTCAGAAATAGCAGACAAATATGGCTTTGGCATTGCTTTTTGGTAATTAGAAGGCCGCTAAATGCTGCTGCGCACCACACTTGTATTATGCCCAGCAGTGACGGGGTTAATTAGGTAGCTTGTAGGGAGCTTGAAGGGTTAATTTTAGCTTTAGTGTAGAGATCAGCCTCCCACCTGACACATCCCACCCCCTGATCCCTCCCAAACAGATCTCTTCCCCACCATCTTAAGTACTGGCAGAAAGTTTTTTTTGTTTTTGTTTTTTAAATCATATTCTGCTATGTAGGATCCCCCCTAAGCCCCAACATCCCTGACCCCCCCCCCCAAAGAGCTCTCTAACCCTCCCCCACTAGCTATTTGCCACCAATTTGGGTCCTGGCAGCTGTCTGCCAGTCCCACTTTGCAATAATATAACTATTATTTTTTTTTTTAAATAAACTCACTTTTTCTTTAGTGTAGCTGCCCCCCTCCATACCCTCCCCCTCCCAGATCACTTTTAAAAAGTATTCCCCCCCTCCTCTGCCACCCACCACCCTCTCCCAGCACTCTCTCCCACACTTTGATTTTTTGATGCTCCTAGATTGCGGGTGCGCATACCTGCCCTGCACCTCCCGAGCGTGCTCCCGGCATTTACTACAGCTGGCCGGAAGGAATTTCCCCATTGATGGGCCGCACACCCGCCTCCCTGCAATGACTCCCTCCCACCAACGATCGGCACCATTGCTGGCCGATGCAGAGAGGGCCACAGAGTGGCTCTCTCTGCATTGGTGTGCCTAAAAAGGTATTGCAGTGATGCCTCAATATCGAGGCATCACGGCAATACCTTGAAAGTGGCTGGAAGCAATCAGGATCGCTTCCAGCCGCTTGAAACCCCTAATGTCGTACAGGGTACGTCGCTAGTCTTTAAAGACCAGTTTGTGTAACACGTATCCTTTACGACGTGTGTCGTTAAGGGGTTAATAATGCATTTAATCACGTGTTTGGGATGATTACTGGATGCATTTATTCCCTGCAATAGGTTTTCTATATAAATCAGTGGTTACTGCCTTCTTAGCATAGTTTCCTTTAAGCTGGATATCCAAATAATTGATCATTTTTTTATCCCATTCAGAAGTAAAATGAATTCCGCTGTTATTTTTGTTCAAATAATAAAAAGGAACATATCTATTCCCTCTTTATCTCCATCCCAAACTAGGATGAGATCTTATCTGTCTATCTCTTATAGACAATTACGGAGCCTTTGAAGGGATTACTATCTCCAAATATCAGGGAATCTTCAATCCAACCCATGAAAAGGTTGGCATATGAGGGCGCAAATTTTGCCCCCATAGCTGTTTCCTGTATTTGGAGATAGTAATCTCCCTCAAACATAAAACAGCTGTGTTCAAGTAAGAACCTTATCACCTTAATGACAAATTTAATAAAGCTATTGTCAAACTCTGTCTTTGACGGTAGGTAGTACTCTACAGCTAGTAGCCCCAATTCATGGGGGATTGACGAGTATAACCAAACCACGTCAATAGTAGGCCAGCTGTAGGTATCTACCCAGTCAAAATCCTCAAAAATATTAAGAACATAAGACGTATTCTTTAAATAACTCGGGAGATTCAAGACTAAAGGCTGCAGTAAACCATCTATCCACTCGGATAGAGGTTCCAAGATAGATCCTGGACCTGAAACAATTTGTCTGGCCTTTAAATTTTGTAGGCCTTTGTGAGTTTTAGAGAGGTGGTAAAAGATGGGTGTTCAAGGGTGTTCAACATAGAGGTTATCAAATGTTTTCCTATTTATATATCCTTCTTCTAGAATCTAGACCTTTATCAAGTATAGATAAGAGCTTTCTCTGTATGACGTATGGGATGAAGTGATAGTTTCCTATATACCTTTGTGTCTTCAAGTTGTCTTATTGCCTCAAACATATACCAGGATTTGTCACACACCACTATACTATTGCCCTTGTCGGACCTTTTGATTACAATTTTGTCATTTTTTTTACTAGTGTCATAACTGGTGATGTCGCGAACCTAAAAGTTTGCGAACCGGCGAACCGGGCGGACCGCCATAGACTTCAATAGGCAGGGGCCCTTTCTGGACACAAAAGTGATGGAAAAGTTGTTTCAAGGGGACTAACACCTGTACTGTGGTATGCCAGAGGGGGATCCATGGCAAACTCCCATGGAAAATTACATAGTTGATGCAGAGTCTGGTTTTAATCCATAAAGGGCATGAATCACCTAACATTCCTAAATTGTTTTGAATAACGTGCTTTAAAACATCAGGTATGATGTTGTATCGTTCAGGTAGTGTAAGGGTTTTTTTTTTTTAAATGTACACTACTGTTTTAGCAGATATGACTTGCACTGGTGTGACACTGTGCCCTGGCAGGACCTGGAACGCACACGTGTGAGGGAAACTGACTGCTATTATTTCACAGTAAAAAAAGGTTTTGTTTTTTTTAAATGTATGTACACTACTGTTTTAGTAGATATGACTTGCACTGGTGTGACACTGTGCCCTGGCAGGACCTGGAGCGCACACGTGTGAGGGAAACTGACTGCTATTATTTCACAATAAAAAAAGTTTTTTTTTTTTTAAATGTATGTACACTACTGTTTTAGCAGATATGACTTGCACTGGTGTGACACTGTGCCCTGGCAGGACCTGGAATGCACACGTGTGAAGGAAACTGACTGCTATTATTTCACAGTAAAAAAAGTTTTTTGTTTTTTTTAAATGTACACTACTGTTTTAGCAGATATGACTTGCACTGGTGTCACACTGTGCCCTGGCAGGACCTGAAACGCACATGTGTGAAGGAAACTCACTGCTATTATTTCAAATTAAAAAAGGTTGTTTTTTTTAAATGTACACTACTGTTTTAGCAGATATGACTTGCACTGGTGTCACACTGTGCCCTGGCAGGACCTGAAACGCACATGTGTGAAGGAAAATGACTGCTATTATTTCAAATTAAAAAAAGTTTTTTTTTTGTTTTTTTTAAATGTACACTACTGTTTTAGCAGATAAGACTTGCACTGGTGTCACACTGTGCCCTGGCAGGACCTCAAACGCACACGTGTGAAGGAAAATGACTGCTATTATTTAAAATTAAATTATTATTTTTTTTTTTAAATGTACACTACTTTTACACCAGATATGAGTGGTGGCACTGGGCAAGTGGGCACAGTATACGCTGTGAGCCTGAGCTGGCAGGCAGGCTGCAATTAGATTACACAGGGGAAAAAAAAAAGCAGACTGATGTTCTAGCCCTAAAAAGGGCTTTTTGGGGTGCTGTCCTTACAGCAGAGATCAGATGAGTCCTTCAGGACTGTAGTGGACACTGAATACACTAGCCTAGCTATTGATTTCCCTATTAAATCAGCAGCAGCTACACTGTCCCTACTCTCACTAAGAATGCAGCTTCCGAATGAATCTAAAATGGATGCTGTCCAGGAGGTGGGAGGGTCTGGGAGGGAGTGTCTGCTGCTGATTGGCTGGAATGTGTCTTGTGACTGTGAGCTACAGGGTCAAAGTTTACTCAATGATGATGAATAGGGGGCGGATCGAACATTGCATATGTTCACCATCCGCTGCGAACGCGAACATGCTATGTTCGCTGCAAACTATTCGCGGCAGAACTGTTTGCGACATCACTAGTCATAACTGCTACTTTTTCCTTAGGTTATATTTTCTATTTCTATTTTCCCTATTTTCATGTAAAGCTGTGAGATCTTCTATTACTCCTTTTTGAAAAAGTTCTCATTTTTTTACCCTAGCTTGCGTGGGATAAAACCCTCAAAGTTTTATTAGTTATATCAGGGTTATAACTGGTAATAAGACCTGCATTTTGTGTATCTTTCATGATATCATGTTCATGTTCAATACTTTTACAAATCTCAGAAAATAGAATACTTTTATCAGTATAGCTTGCAGTGACTACTGGTTTAATTTGGTCCGACTCTGGTTGAATTGAAAAAAAAATTTTTTTAATGTGAGAGTTCCAATAATTTATTTAGATCTAGTATAGTTTGAAACAGATTGAAATCTTCATTCGGGCTGAAACCTAAACCCAGGTTTAACACTTTAATTTCAGTAGCACTAAGGGAGGGAGGATACATTAATTACAGCATTATTAGCTCCTATTATTTGTCTTTCATTTTCTGTGCGCTTAGCTGATAACGATTCTGGTTTTGCCTTGCTGTACTTCTCCCCTTCCATACCCCCCACATTTTGTTGCCTCCTGTGCTTTCTGAAAAACCTGTTCTTTTGTGTGTTTGTAGTATTAGTATGCGTAGAAACACTCTGAGTAATGGACACTGTTTTCGGTTTTGCACCTAACTTGTTAAAGGGGGTGCTAGTGGGTTTATCTTGTGTCTGATTGGAAACCTGGGGCTGTACTAGCATGGCTTGTACAGATTCTTCTTCAGGTTCTGAATATGTATATTTATCTGAAGTAGCTTGCACTCTTCCTGAAGTTGACCCTTCCTCATCTGTATGTTCTACATCGCTAAAGATTACCTTCTTTCTATTCCTATGTCTCCTTCTATTTTTGGCCTTTCCAGGGTTAGTATTCTGTGTAGCTACCTGCTGACCACCTTCTGATTTTTCCTTTCTCGGTTGTCTCCCATACCCCTTGGTCCATATATAGACCCTATCGTTGTCATAGTCCTTACTATCCCTTAGAAATTTAGAATGTTTAACAAATATGGTGTTTAGTTTTGATTCTTCAACTGCTTTATGGAGTATGGTATCAAATGAAGCATATTCAGGAATGTCACTGAATTTATTCAATTCTGTTTGTATTTGTATCTGCTCAAGTTTGTACATCACTAGAAGGTCCATAAGACGTATGGAGCATTCAGTCAAAACTTTGTTCCAGTTTTTGATAAAATCTTTATCTAAAACTTCGAATGTAGGTAATTTCTGTATACGTAACCCTCTTGGGATCATGCCCCTACTGATATATTTGTCAAAGAGCCATTTATCAAGCTTGAGTCTCTGTTCTTTCATGAACAGTCTTTCCATTATCATAAATAAATCAGTCAGTTTAGTATTGCTTCCATCTGTATTGAAAAGTTCTTCTAGGTCCAAGTTATCCAAATCCCAGTCGTCCTCTGTCTGCAGAGAGTAGTAACTGCTCTGTATGGCGTTCTCCATGTAAGTAATGTGTATAAAGTCCTATGTCAATGAAAGTTCATCAATTTAGAGATAAACAAAGTATATGTGACTCTTTCCTTTTTTATAATGATATAGATAGCGTAGAGGATATTGGAGGTAAGAAGTAACAGCAAAAAGCAAAAGCGGGTGTCCTCCAATACGCTAACAATAATCATATGGGAATGTTAGTAGCAGTATGCAGTAAGGCTGCAGAAAGCTGGCATAGGGAAGCGGTGGGCTAAAGTGGTATGTAATGCGGGTAAGAGAGCAGGCAGGTTAGCATGCATACAGACAGGGAAAACACGGCAAAAAGATGAGAGCAATAAATGCTGACACAATAAATGTCATACGCCAAACAGAAGTCACGCTCAACTTAAACCTAAATGACTCACTCCATAATCCAGCTGATTATTCAATCCTTCTTAAGCCATATTCGAAATCCCCAGTAGTCGCAGACTATCTCCACTGCTCTGCCTCTTACCGCAGGTCCAGTTCCCCAACCACAGCCTCCAGTATCCGCAACAAGCCGCCAACAAAAACCATGTTCCTCTCAGGTAACAAGCGGTTCACAGATCAGCTGTGTAGAGCCTTGCCCCTACTGCACTGTACATCACAATTTCCTTCCGGTTGCAGGTACAAGCTCCTCCATGCTTGGGAAAGTTTCAAGAAAAAAAGGGATGCGACCAGGAAGGCTAAAAAGTATATTTATTCAAAAATGCATAAAATAAAAGAAGGTAGCAAAGGGTCTGACATGTTTCAGCTCTAGAAATCATGCCGTAATGACAGACCATAGTTTAATGCTACCGGGTCAAGGTTTAAATACACTACTGGTGTCATGGGAACAGGAAACACATACATATAAGAAAGTCATGGTTATTATATTATCTCATGAGATCTATACAGGTATTCCTTATATTATTGTATAACAATGGAGTGCTATGCTCATATTTAATATATTACATATATAGCATATTTAAATCATGGGTATTCGTGATCATTGTATACCTATAATGTGGCTATTGCTATTGTTTATATAACTGGAGAGATCAGTATCTATTTGTTAATTCAATATGAGGTAAACAGTTGTAACAATACTCATGCTTTAAATATGCTATATATGTAATATATTTAATATGAGCATAGCACTCCATTGTTATACAATAATATGAGGAATACATGTATAGATCTCATGAGATTATGTAATAACCGTGACTGTCTCATTTGTATGTGTTTACTGTTCCCATGACACCAGTAGTGTATTTAAACTATGGTCTATGATGCATTATTACATGCATCCAGTAATCATCCCAAACACTTGATTAAAGGCCAGCTCATGAGGGTGAAACGAAATTGCTCAGAAACAACTGATTATTACAGAGCAAAACAAGAGCTAACCAAGAGATTGGTTAACAGAGGCTATCCGATAAAATTAATTGAACATATGACTACAGTAGATCTGTTAAAACCATAAGACAAAACTAATAGGGACAATAGACCTATTTTTGTAACAAATTATTCCAATCAGTTCCATGATATTTGTGGAATAATCAAGAAGTGTCTCCCTATAGTATACGGGGATAAGGCACTCAAAGACACCATTGATAAATGTTGTAGATTTGTTTATTCGAGAGGGAAAATAATAGGTAACGCGCTCCTATTATGTTAAGAAGTAATATATCTGAATTAGGCAGCACTTGGCTTTCTCTCTTTGGTACCTACAGGTGCGGTAGTAGACGCTGTGAGGCCTGTGGCTATATTAATGTCACAAAAACATTTAAATCACACATCACTAATGAGCTATTTAACGTGAGAGGATGTATCAATTGTTCATCTGAATTTATCATCTACTTAATAGAGTTTACAGAACACAGAGGGCAATATATAAGAATGATAACTAGAGCTGTAAGGACACGCATAAGAGAACACATGTCCTACATAGAAAACAAAAATGCATGCTCAGCTATAGCAAAACATTTCATTGAAAACACAATCAGAATCTCAAAACCTTTTTAATGGAATGCCATTGAGCAAATCAATAAGCTTTCAAGAAGAGGTGACAAACTTAATATCTTAAGCAGACAAGAGGTTTATTGGATTTTTAAACTAAAAACCCAGGTACCTATGGGCTACAACTCAGAGCACAACATTAGTAATTACTGGGAATAATACTCTCTTTAATTAATATATATATTTTTTCATCTATCATATTTAAAATAGATGACTACATTTCACCACCACATTATTACATGCAGTTAGTTGGTGAGAGATACTTCTTGTTAGTGCAATATATCTCTCTTTGTGAGGGGCTCATTTTGTACTGTATTGACTACCGGATGATTCTCCTTGGATGTCTCTATTGGCCCTTTATTTCACTGGGATTGTTTGTTTTACTAAGAAAATTATAGAAGAATTTATACTGTATAAGTGTAGGAACCAATGTCTATTAGAGAAATATGAGTGATAGGATGTTCACCATGATTAATATGTTATACCCTCTATGTTTGGATTGTTTGCTTTTATCTATTAGAGTGCACTGTGTTTATATGCTGTATAGTGCATACTTGGTTATTTAGCGCACCTGTATCTTGGATACTAAATCTACATCTCCTTCAGATATCATCTATTATAACAATATATATGCGTGAGATAATTACACCTTTTGAATTTAATATGATATTTTAAATCAGTGATACTTGATAAGTTAACACTAATTAAATATTCAACATTTTGTGTATTTTCTTATTTTTAAAAACCCCACGCACAATGTCTTTGTGGGTTAATTTATGTTTTATTGTCTAAGATATCGTATCCATTCTACGGCATGCATCTGACATGTATGCACCATCAGAATATGCGCTATGTTTTAAGTTTCCATATATTCTTCACTCTATTTATCATCGAGTATTTGCCCTAAGCCTTTGGTAAGATCATTTTATAACTCCTACATATGTAACTTGGAGTATCGTACTATAATGTTGCTATTGCTATTGTTTATATAACTGGAGAGATCAGTATGTATTTGTTAATTCAATATGAGGTAAACAGTTGTAACAATACCCATGATTTAAATATGCTATATATGTAATATATTAAATATGAGCATAGCACTCCATTGTTATTTATATATATATATATATATATATATATATATATATATATATATACAAGCAAAAGGAAGTAATTGTGTGTCTCAAATGTAACAGTATAAGCATTCAAGTGATAGTCTTATTATATAAGAACCCCTGGTAGCAATCGCCCAAGCACTTCCAAAAAATCCACAAACACAAGTGTATGAATGGATAAATAGTCCCAAACAGGTATATCAGGCGTTCACAGATTGTCTCCTATTAATCAGGTAAACTCTGAATAGCAGTTATGGGTCTTATGGATCTCACAAACTTAATGCTTCCATAGCCATCTGTGTAATTTATACCGCTATGCGGTTGTGCCCACTTACCACTGCTACAAAGGAACGCCAGACACCCCGTATCCGTTCAAGTCCTCACTGATTCAAGGCCCGCTCTCATTCCGGTTTTCTGCCCGGCAAACTTGCTCCTGCAATCTCCGTCTACAGACAGTGCTGTGAAGGACGCTGTTGTTGCGTCTATGCGTGTGTGGCGTACCACGTGTCGAGGGTCATCCAATGAGGTTAAGCGGATTCCTTAGCTGGGATATGATGGTCTGTAGTGATCCAATAGGAAGTCTAGCTGTCCACGCTAGTTTAGGGGTATCATACGGAGCATACAAAAACCACTGAGCACCAATGCTTAATCCTGATAGAATATTGAAATGTCAAAAAACGAAGTTAAAGCAATTGGCGCAAAAAGCGGTTAAAAAGTAAATTTTATTCGTGTAGTCACACAATTAAAACATGGGGGTAGTGCAAAAAGCAAACAATTTAGGCAACAAAGATGAGCACAAAGTTGGTTGCTGACATGTTTCGGCACACAGCCGTAATCATAGCTAAAGAGTACACCTGTTACCAAGTTTAAGTACCCTACCTCTGATTCTAATAGGTTAAAAACAAACATGCTCAAATTAACTCATTAGAGTAACATATTAATGTATCCAGCCTTGGGATTACAAGAATAACCTTATTTAGTAGTATAAGTGCCTATTGTTCAAAATTGAACTATTATAACACTAAGCCAAATGCCTATACCAGCTTTTTATAATATTATGACCAATATATAAAAAAGAGTAGTTAGCTTTAAATTTTAAACTGTATTTACCTAACTTGGTTTTTAGTTAAATGAAAAATTATTTTACACAGATATCTATATGTGGTATAAGGCAATAACTGATAGTAGGGATTTGGAAATAATTAGAATGAACTTATAATAATAATATTAGATATGGAAACATGATAATAATTAGTTGGTTGTTAAACATTATAAAAGGTCTAACTCTCCTTATTTCCAGCTATAGATAGAATGGGATTTTACTGATCTATAGATAGGTGCTCTTTTATTATTTAGAAAGAACACAATTTAATCTTAAATTAACTGAGAGAAGACATTATTTTTATTATTTTTTACTTCCAATAATTAATTAAATCATATTCAGAGTTCATTCCTTGGGGAACTCTTGTCCCAAGTTTAAATATCCAAAACATCTCCCTCTTGCCCAGCATTTTGTCTCTATCACCTCCCCTTGGAGGTGTATTCACCTTCACTATTGCTTGCCAGCGAAAGGTAGATAGGGATTTATTATGCTGATTAGCAAAATGCTGGACAAGAGGGGTAGTAGCTGTACCTGAGCTAATTGTAGATAGATGGTTTCTCATCCTTGTGTTTACATCATTTGAGGTGAGACCTACATATTGTATGGAACATTCAATGCATGTGATAACATAAATCACATAAGGAGTAGTGCAGTTCAGGCAGGATTCTATCTGGAATCTCTCACCTGTACTCGTGGATTGAAAACTGTCAGTAAAGAGAGCAAATTCGCACGGTCTGCAGGATCTCTTTCCACACCTAAACATGCCTTTGTGTTGTAACCATGTACTTTTTGGTGTGTTTTTGGAAATACAGGAGGGCGACAGAATATTGCCCAAAGTCTTACACTTCCTATAAGAACATTTCAGGCCTAATTCTACACTCTCTGTGAGATGATCATCAGCAGCCAGTAATCTGAAGTGTTTCTTTACAATTCTACATATGTCACCATATTGGGCGCTGTATTCGGTGACAAAATATGACCCATTAGCCTTAGATGTTTTAATATGGTCCTGTTGTGTATTGTTACTCAAAAGCTTTTTCCTGTCTAGTCTCGCTACTTGATATTCTGCTCTATCAAGAACTTTATCTGAGTAACCTCTCTCTTTTAAACGTTGTCTCAGTTCAGTACTTTGCCTGACAAAAGCTGCCTCCTCCGTACAGTTTCTCTTAAGTCTAACGAACTGTCCCTTTGCAACTGCAAAAGGAACATGCGGTGGATGGCAGCTTTTGGCGTGCAACAGTGTGTTCCGTGTGATCGGTTTACGATATGTGTCACATGTTATTGAACCATCATCATTTCCTTTAATGTTGAGGTCCAAAAAGGAAATGTTTTCACTGTTATGTTCAAAGGTGAACTTTAAACCCAGTTTATTGTCATTAATCTTAGTGACAAAGCTCTCAAGTTCTCTTATAGTGCCTTTCCAGATTAGAAGAAGGTCATCTATGTATCTCCTGTAGAACACAATATTAGCCTTAAATGTGTTTTGATCTCCAAAGATGTGGGACAGCTCCCACCATCCCATATAGAGATTGGCGAATGATGGCGCAAATTTTGCGCCCATTGCTGTCCCACATCTCTGGAGATAGAACCTATCTTCAAATTTGAAGTAGTTATGTGTCAGGAGATACATAGTGACCCTCTCAACAAATTCAATAAGTTCTTTAGAAAAATCAGTGAAATTGTTCAAAAAATACATGATGGCCTCCACGCCCTTATCATGTGGGATTGAAGAGTAAAGAGATGCTACATCTATTGTAACCCATCTATAAATCTCTTTCTCCCATCTTTCACTTTCAAGTAAGTTGATAGTATGTTTAGTATCTTTCAAATAGCTATGCAATTGAACAACCAAAGGGTTCAAAATCGCATCTAGCCACTCTGAAAGGTGCTCAGATATAGAGCCAATCCCACTTATGATAGGACGACCTTTAACATCCTCCAGACTCTTATGTATTTTTGGTAGATGGTGGAAGATGGGCACAACTGGGTATTTAACAAATAGAAAATCACCTGTAGATTCATCTATGTGCCCATCCTCCAACCCATCATCCAAAATTTGCTTGAGAACTCTCTGATACATATGAGTTGGATCTCCTTGTAGAGGGACATAGTTGTTTAAGTCTTGTAGCTGGCGTAAGGCCTCTTTGATGTAATCAGTCCTATCCATTATTACTATAGAACCCCCCTTGTCTGCTTTACGAATAGTAATGTCATCCATTAGTTTTAGCTCATTCAGAGCCCTTCTTTCCTTTTTAGACAAATTATTGGATGAAGTGGTATTTTCACTTAAAGCTATAAGATCTTTCTCAACTCTTTTAAAGAATGTTTCCAATATAGTACCTCTATATTGTATGGGGTAAAACTCAGAAGGGGGTTTAAAACCACTAAATTCATTTCTGTGTTTAGGGCTGGAATCTATGTGACTCTCAGAGGCTAGGATATTAAGGGTATTAACATCACAAGCTTCTTTAAACCCAATGTCCTGGGTCTCCAGAACACTAAGACATTCTGATTGTCCACTGTCCCTTTCATCTACCTGATTTTTAGTAAAGAATTTCCTTAGGGTTAGATTTCTAATCAATTTATTTAAGTCTAACATGGTTTCAAAGACATTAAATGTGTTTGTTGGAGAAAAATTCTAACCCAAACTCAAAACTTTGATATGCTCTTTAGTGAGTGCTCTTGAAGACAAATTTATTACATTATTCATATGTATTTCACATTTGTTTTGTTTTTCCTCTGAGGATATCTGGCTTGCTCGTGACCTATACCTGTTTTTTCTGGAGCCACGTAAAAAACCTTCTCAAACTCTGTTTTATCTTGATTGGCTTGACTAGTTTGTGGGGTCATAACATATTTAGATCCTTTATTAGTTGGTTTAACCTGGGAGTTAGTTTCTTGAAATCTAGCTCCCTGTTCATCATTACCAGCTATAGCCTGTTTGTTAGATTCCTGAAAATTCACATTACGATTGCTTTTCAGTATGCCAGTAGGAATGGTCTGGTCTTGATTATAATCATTTAACTGTCTCCCTTCTGTTGTATTAGTACTATTTGGTTTAGATGTAGATGCTGATTGATTGCTACTTGGTGACCTGTTGTTCCTGCTATTTCTGTTCCTACTCCTAGACCTACCCCTGTTTTGTAGTCTCCTAGGCCTAGATTTAGAGTTCGGCGGTAGCCGTCAAAACCAGCGTTAGAGGCTCCTAACGCTGGTTTTGGCCGCCCGCTGGTATTTGGAGTCAGTGATTAAAGGGTCTAACGCTCACTTTTCAGCCGCGACTTTTCCATACCGCAGATCCCCCTACGCCATTTGCGTAGCCTATCTTTTCAATGGGATCTTCCTAACGCCGGTATTTAGAGTCGTTTCTGCAGTGAGCGTTAGAGCTCTAACGACAAGATTCCAGCCGCCTGAAAATAGCAGGAGTTAAGAGCTTTCTGGCTAACGCCGGTTTATAAAGCTCTTAACTACTGTACCCTAAAGTACACTAACACCCATAAACTACCTATGTACCCCTAAACCGAGGTCCCCCCACATCGCCGCCACTCGATTAAAATTTTTAACCCCTAATCTGCCGACCGCCACCTACGTTATACTTATGTACCCCTAATCTGCTGCCCCTAACACCGCCGACCCCTGTATTATATCTATTAACCCCTAACTTGCCCCCCACAACGTCGCCGCAAGCTACTTAAAATAATTAACCCCTAATCTTCCGACCGCAAATCGCCGCCACCTACGTTATCCCTATGTACCCCTAATCTGCTACCCCTAACATCGCCGACCCCTATGTTATATTTATTAACCCCTAATCTGCCCCCCTCAACGTCGCCGACACCTACCTACACTTATTAACCCCTAATCTGCCGAGCGGACCTGAGCGCTACTATAATAAAGTTATTAACCCCTAATCCGCCTCACGAACCCTATCATAAATAGTATTAACCCCTAATCTGCCCTCCCTAACATCGCCGACACCTACCTTCAATTATTAACCCCTAATCTGCCGACCGGAGCTCACCGCTATTCTAATAAATGTATTAACCCCTAAAGCTAAGTCTAACCCTAACACTAACACCCCCCTAAGTTAAATATAATTTTTATCTAACGAAATAAATTAACTCTTATTAAATAAATAATTCCTATTTAAAGCTAAATACTTACCTGTAAAATACATCCTAATATAGCTACAATATAAATTATAATTATATTATAGCTATTTTAGGATTAATATTTATTTTACAGGCAACTTTGTAATTATTTTAACCAGGTACAATAGCTATTAAATAGTTAAGAACTATTTAATAGTTACCTAGTTAAAATAATAACAAATTTACCTGTAAAATAAATCCTAACCTAAGATATAATTAAACCTAACACTACCCTATCAATAAAATAATTAAATAAACTACCTACAATTACCTACAATTAACCTAACACTACACTATCAATAAATTAATTAAACACAATTGCTACAAATAAATACAATTAAATAAACTATCTAAAGTACAAAAAATAAAAAAGAACTAAGTTACAGAAAATAATAAAATATTTACAAACATAAGAAAAATATTACAACAATTTTAAACTAATTACACCTACTCTAAGCCCCCTAATAAAATAACAAAGCCCCCCAAAATAAAAAATTCCCTACCCTATTCTAAAATACAAATATTACAAGCTCTTTTACCTTACCAGCCCTGAACAGTGCCCTTTGCGGGGCATGCCCCAAGAATTTCAGCTCTTTTGCCTGTAAAAAAAAACATACAATACCCCCCCCCCAACATTACAACCCACCACCCACATACCCCTAATCTAACCCAAACCCCCCTTAAATAAACCTAACACTACCCCCCTGATGATCTTCCTACCTTGTCTTCACCATGCCAGGTTCACCGATCCGTCCTGGCTCCAAGATCTTCATCCAACCCAAGCGGGGGCTAGACATCCACTGAAGAAGTCCAGAAGAGGGTCCAAAGTCTTCCTCCTATCCGGCAAGAAGAGGACATCCGGACCGGCAAACATCTTCTCCAAGCGGCATCTTCTATCTTCTTCCATCCGATGACGACCGGCTCCATCTTGAAGACCTCCAGCGCGGATCCATCCTCTTCTTCCGACGACTAGACGACGAATGACGGTTCCTTTAAGGGACGTCATCCAAGATGGCGTCCCTCGAATTCCGATTGGCTGATAGGATTCTATCAGCCAATCGGAATTAAGGTAGGAATTTTCTGATTGGCTGATGGAATCAGCCAATCAGAATATAGTTCAATCCGATTGGCTGATCCAATCAGCCAATCAGATTGATCTCGCATTCTATTGGCTGTTCCGATCAGCCAATAGAATGCGAGCTCAATCTGATTGGCTGATTGGATCAGCCAATCGGATTGAACTATATTCTGATTGGCTGATTCCATCAGCCAATCAGAAAATTCCTACCTTAATTCCGATTGGCTGATAGAATCCTATCAGCCAATCGGAATTCGAGGGACGCCATCTTGGATGACGTCCCTTAAAGGAACCGTCATTCGTCGTCTAGTCATCGGAAGAAGAGGATGGATCCGCGCTGGAGGTCTTCAAGATGGAGCCGGTCGTCATCGGATGGAAGAAGATAGAAGATGCCGCTTGGAGAAGATGTTTGCCGGTCCGGATGTCCTCTTCTTGCCGGATAGGAGGAAGACTTTGGAGCACCGGATTATGGATCGCCAACCCCCGCTTGGGTTGGATGAAGATCTTGGAGCCAGGACGGATCGGTGAACCTGGTATGGTGAAGACAAGGTAGGAAGATCTTCAGGGGATTAGTGTTAGGTTTATTTAAGGGGGGTTTGGGTTAGATTAGGGGTATGTGGGTGGTGGGTTGTAATGTTGGGGGGGGGTATTGTATGTTTTTTTTTTACAGGCAAAAGAGCTGAAATTCTTGGGGCATGCCCCGCAAAGGGCCCTGTTCAGGGCTGGTAAGGTAAAAGAGCTTGTAATATTTGTATTTTAGAATAGGGTAGGGAATTTTTTATTTTGGGGGGCTTTGTTATTTTATTAGGGGGCTTAGAGTAGGTGTAATTAGTTTAAAATTGTTGTAATATTTTTCTTATGTTTGTAAATATTTTATTATTTTCTGTAACTTAGTTCTTTTTTATTTTTTGTACTTTAGATAGTTTATTTAATTGTATTTATTTGTAGCAATTGTGTTTAATTAATTTATTGATAGTGTAGTGTTAGGTTAATTGTAGGTAATTGTAGGTAGTTTATTTAATTATTTTATTGATAGGGTAGTGTTAGGTTTAATTATATCTTAGGTTAGGATTTATTTTACAGGTAAATTTGTTATTATTTTAACTAGGTAACTATTAAATAGTTCTTAACTATTTAATAGCTATTGTACCTGGTTAAAATAATTACAAAGTTGTCTGTAAAATAAATATTAATCCTAAAATAGCTATAATATAATTATAATTTATATTGTAGCTATATTAGGATGTATTTTACAGGTAAGTATTTAGCTTTAAATAGGAATTATTTATTTAATAAGAGTTAATTTATTTCGTTAGATAAAAATTATATTTAACTTAGGGGGGTGTTAGTGTTAGGGTTAGACTTAGCTTTAGGGGTTAATACATTTATTAGAATAGCGGTGAGCTCCGGTCGGCAGATTAGGGGTTAATAATTGAAGGTAGGTGTCGGCGATGTTAGGGAGGGCAGATTAGGGGTTAATACTATTTATGATAGGGTTAGTGAGGCGGATTAGGGGTTAATAACTTTATTATAGTAGCGCTCAGGTCCGCTCGGCAGATTAGGGGTTAATAAGTGTAGGTAGGTGTCGGCGACGTTGAGGGGGGCAGATTAGGGGTTAATAAATATAACATAGGGGTCGGCGATGTTAGGGGCAGCAGATTAGGGGTACATAGGGATAACGTAGGTGGCGGCGATTTGCGGTCGGAAGATTAGGGGTTAATTATTTTAAGTAGCTTGCGGCGACGTTGTGGGGGGCAAGTTAGGGGTTAATAGATATAATACAGGGGTCGGCGGTGTTAGGGGCAGCAGATTAGGGGTACATAAGTATAACGTAGGTGGCGGTCGGCAGATTAGGGGTTAAAAATTTTAATCGAGTGGCGGCGATGTGGGGGGACCTCGGTTTAGGGGTACATAGGTAGTTTATGGGTGTTAGTGTACTTTAGGGTACAGTAGTTAAGAGCTTTATAAACCGGCGTTAGCCAGAAAGCTCTTAACTCCTGCTATTTTCAGGCGGCTGGAATCTTGTCGTTAGAGCTCTAACGCTCACTGCAGAAACGACTCTAAATACCGGCGTTAGGAAGATCCCATTGAAAAGATAGGCTACGCAAATGGCGTAGGGGGATCTGCGGTATGGAAAAGTCGCGGCTGAAAAGTGAGCGTTAGACCCTTTAATCACTGACTCCAAATACCAGCGGGCGGCCAAAACCAGCGTTAGGAGCCTCTAACGCTGGTTTTGACGGCTACCGCCGAACTCTAAATCTAGGCCCTAGTGTTTGTTCTTTCTGCTCTATTCCACACATAAACATTTTTATCATCATAATCAGTTTTATCTCTAACAAATTTGGTATGCTTTAGGTTCAAAACAGAAGTTTTGATTTCAGTAAGTGTAGATTTCAATATATTGTCAAATTTTAAGAATTCAAGTTCATCTTTCCTTAAATTCATTTCTGTTTGCAATACTCCAATTTCTACTCTCACAGTTGCTAGCAATTTCATTTTATATGAGACCAAAAGTAGCATCAGTCTAGTGGAACACTCTGACAAGATTTCATTCCATGATTCAATAAATTTCTCGTCCTGCACCTCAAATGTTGGAAATTTGCTGAGTCTTAACCCTCTAGGTATCAAATTTAATTTTAGATATCTCTCAAATGTCCATACATCATATTGTAATTTCATTTCTTTAATCAGTAGTTTCTCCATTTCTTCAAACAAACAGCTCAAGTTGTAATCCGTAATGTTAGTTGAAAATTTTTTATCCAAATCCATACATTCTCTATCTGCCAGTGGCATAAGTGAATAAAAGTTCATAGTACCCTCCATGTTAGTATGCTCCATATGTAGAGTGTTAGATTGAGACAACAGAACTGTGTATATCAGGACTTGCACAGTAAATAAACAAGCAAAAGGAAGTAATTGTGTGTCTCAAATGTTACAGTATAAGCATTCAAGTGATAGTCTTATTATATAAGAACCCCTGGTAGCGATCGCCCAAGCACTTCCAAAAAATCCACAAACACAAGTGTATGAATGGATAAACAGTCCCAAACAGGTATATCAGGCGTTCACAGATCGTCTCCTATTAATCAGGTAAACTCTGAATAGCAGTTATGGGTCTTATGGATCTCACAAGCTTAATGCTTCCATAGTCATCTGTGTAATTTATACCGCTATGCGGTTGTGCCCACTTACCACTGCTACAAAGGAACGCCAGACACCCCGTATCCGTTCATTCCTCACTGATTCAAGGCCCGCTCTCATTCCGGTTTTCTGCCCGGCAAACTTGCTCCTGCAATCTCCGTCTACAGACAGTGCTGTGAAGGACGCTGTTGTTGCGTCTATGCGTGTGTGGCGTACCACGTGTCGAGGGTCATCCAATGAGGTTAAGCGGATTCCTTAGCTGGGATATGATGGTCTGTAGTGATGCAATAGGAAGTCTAGCTGTCCACGCTAGTTTAGGGGTATCATACGGAGCATACAAAAACCACTGAGCACCAATGCTAATCCTGATAGAATATTGAAATGTCAAAAAACGAAGTTAAAGCAATTGGTGCAAAAAGCGGTTAAAAAGTAAATTTTATTCGTGTAGTCACACAATTAAAACATGGGGGTAGTGCAAAAAGCAAACAATTTAGGCAACAAAGATGAGCACAAAGTTGGTTGCTGACATGTTTCGGCACACAGCCGTAATCATAGCTAAAGAGTACACCTGTTACCAAGTTTAAGTACCCTACCTCTGATTCTAATAGGTTAAAAACAAACATGCTCAAATTAACTCATTAGAGTAACATATTAATGTATCCAGCCTTGGGATTACAAGAATAACCTTATTTAGTAGTATAAGTGCCTATTGTTCAAAATTGAACTATTATAACACTAAGCCAAATGCCTATACCAGCTTTTTATAATATTATGACCAATATATAAAAAAAAAATGGTTAGCTTTAAATTTTAAACTGTATTTACCTAACTTGGGCCTCGCTTCCATTGAGTCGTTAAAAATGGAGCCGTAAGCTACCGAAGCGGACGACAGCTAAAAGTAATTTACGGCTCCATTTTAGTACCAGGTTTCCATTGAAAAGATTAGCGTGTTGCGCGCAGTCGCTCTTTTCGGCCGTACGTAAGTTTGCGTTGCCAACCGATGTCGGATTTGTCGAAAAGCGCGCCATAACAAGTGCATTGCCATGGTAACCCGACCTCTGTCTATAAGAATAACGGTTTGCGCATGCGCTCTTTACCTTAAATTTAAGGCTAATATTGTGTTCTACAGGAGATGACCTTCTTCTAATCTGGAAAGGCACTATAAGAGAACGTGAGAGCTTTGTCACTAAGATTAATGACAATAAACTGGGTTTAAAGTTCACCTTTGAACATAACAGTGAAAACATTTCCTTTTTGGACCTCAACATTAAAGGAAATGATGATGGTTCAATAACATGTGACACATATCGTAAACCGATCACACGGAACACACTGTTGCACGCCAAAAGCTGCCATCCACCGCATGTTCCTTTTGCAGTTGCAAAGGGACAGTTCGTTAGACTTAAGAGAAACTGTACGGAGGAGGCAGCTTTTGTCAGGCAAAGTACTGAACTGAGACAACGTTTAAAAGAGAGAGGTTACTCAGATAAAGTTCTTGATAGAGCAGAATATCAAGTAGCGAGACTAGACAGGAAAACGCTTTTGAGTAACAATACACAACAGGACCATATTAAAACATCTAAGGCTAATGGGTCATATTTTGTCACCGAATACAGCGCCCAATATGGTGACATATGTAGAATTGTAAAGAAACACTTCAGATTACTGGCTGCTGATGATCATCTCACAGAGAGTGTAGAATTAGGCCTGAAATGTTCTTATAGGAAGTGTAAGACTTTGGGCAATATTCTGTCGCCCTCCTGTATTTCCAAAAACACACCAAAAAGTACATGGTTACAACACAAAGGCATGTTTAGGTGTGGAAAGAGATCCTGCAGACTGTGCGAATTTGCTCTCTTTACTGAGAGTTTTCAATCCACGAGTACAGGTGAGAGATTCCAGATAGAATCCTGCCTGAACTGCACTACTCCTTATGTGATTTATGTTATCACATGCATTGAATGTTCCATACAATACGTAGGTTTCACCTCAAATGATGTAAACACAAGGATGAGAAACCATCTATCTACAATTAGCTCAGGTACAGCTACTACCCCTCTTGTCCAGCATTTTGCTAATCAGCATAATAAATCCCTATCTACCTTTCGCTGGCAAGCAATAGAGAAGGTGAATACACCTCCAAGGGGAGGTGATAGAGACAAAATGCTGGGCAAGAGGGAGATGTTTTGGATATTTAAACTTGGGACAAGAGTTCCCCAAGGAATGAACTCTGAATATGATTTAATTAATTATTGGAAGTAAAAAATAATAAAAATAATGTCTTCTCTCAGTTAATTTAAGATTAAATTGTGTTCTTTATAAATAATAAAAGAGCACCTATATATAGATCAGTAAAATCCCATTCTATCTATAGCTGGAAATAAGGAGAGTTAGACCTTTTATAATGTTTAACAACCAACTAATTATTATCATGTTTCCATATCTAATATTCTTATTATAAGTTCATTCTAATTATTTCCAAATCCCTACTATCAGTTATTGCCTTATACCACATATAGATATCTGTGTAAAATAATTTTTCATTTAACTAAAAACCAAGTTAGGTAAATACAGTTTAAAATTTAAAGCTAACTACTCTTTTTTATATATTGGTCATAATATTATAAAAAGCTGGTATAGGCATTTGGCTTAGTGTTATAATAGTTCAATTTTGAACAATAGGCACTTATACTACTAAATAAGGTTATTCTTGTAATCCCAAGGCTGGATACATTAATATGTTACTCTAATGAGTTAATTTGAGCATGTTTGTTTTTAACCTATTAGAATCAGAGGTAGGGTACTTAAACTTGGTAACAGGTGTACTCTTTAGCTATGATTACGGCTGTGTGCCGAAACATGTCAGCAACCAACTTTGTGCTCATCTTTGTTGCCTAAATTGTTTGCTTTTTGCACTACCCCCATGTTTTAATTGTGTGACTACACGAATAAAATTTACTTTTTAACCGCTTTTTGCGCCAATTGCTTTAACTTCGTTTTTTGACATTTATATATATATATATTAGAGGAATTCATGTATAGATCTCATGAGATTATGTAATAACTGTGACTGTCTTATATGTATGTGTTTACTGTTCCCATGACACCAGTAGTGTATTTAAACCTTGACCCGGTAGCATTAAACTATGGTCTATGATAACGGCACGATTTCTGGAGCCGAAACGCATCAGACCCTTTGCTACCTTCTTCTTGCATTTTATGCATTTTTGAGTAAATATATGTTTTAGTCTTCCTGGTCGTATTCCTTTTTTTCTTAATATTTATCTATCTCTATATAAATATATATATTTTTCATAAAGATACATAGGTATAGATAAGTATTTTACAATATATATTTAAATATATATATATATATAATAAAATAAAAAATTAATCTAAGTAAAGAACATAGAAATTTAAAGTATTCCTAATACATCTTCAGCTTTAGCGCAGATGGTCTATCGCAGCTTTGGATTAATGCACAAGTGATCAAATGAAAAGGCTTACTTTAGCATGCCCCATAGAAGTCTATGGGGAGAAGGAGTTGGCAGGTTGCGATAACCAAAGTACTAAAGTTAGCGTGCCTGAGTCTTTTGTTTGCACACTAACTTTTTACTTTCAAGTTGTAATACCAACACTAACCCAAGAGCAATAATTTTTTACCTTGAGCGCAGCTAGAGCTTATGAGCGATACATTTTTTTAGAGCTCCACTTGTAATTTGGTCCTTAGTCTCTATAAAGTTAAGGGCGCTACCCCGTTATAACCAATGTTTCCCTCATCTAATCTCTTATGTTGAGGAGTTTAAAGGCCCATTATACAGTTTGCGATGCTAACATAAAATGTGTAGTAAATAATGTTTGCAATAAACTTTCATTATTTATTTGTCCCATTTTCCTGTAACATAACTTTAAAAATTATTTTTTTTTCTTAATGGAATTCAGTTTCTATCAAGTAATGATCACCGCCATGTTGGAACCTAGGTTTTCTTCCTTGCCTGTCTCTTCTGCTGAGGACAGTTAGAGAAACATTATAAAGAGGCAATAAAAGAGTCTGTGGAAATAAGGTTATGTGGAAACCCTGTTAGATATCTACTTTAACAATCCTCTATTCCACACAGCCATGTTTGCAGACTCTCTTATATTGCATGTTTTATCTCTCTCTCTACTCAGCAAGAGATATAGATGAGGGAAAACATAGGGTCCAACATGTTGGCACATAATACATTATAGAAACTAAAGTACTTTATCAAAACCCTTTACAGTTTATCTTCAATATTAAGAAAAACAATATCAATTTAAAAATATATCTACATATTCTTCTCAGGCTAATCTTTGTTTTGACTACATGATTAAATATATAGAATTTATTTACTGACTAAACCCTGTGAGCGATACTTATCAGTTTAATCAGCTTATGCATAATTAACTGGCCTTAGCAGGGGATCTGAGATAAGGAGAACATTCTTTTAAATCTAGGATAACTAAACAACTAAACTAAAACATGGCAGCACCAAAAACGTTATAGAAGTTCATTGAAATTAGAAAAAACACAAATTTAAAGGGACAGTACACTGTAAAATTGTTTTTCCATAAATGTATTTTAAATGACTTGTTATACCGACTGCAGAGTATAAAATATTTGAGAAATTGCATTTTCGGGTTTATTTGTGTATCTGAAGTAACTGGTTTTGTGCTTTGAAACCACAGCATATTACAATGGGTTGAGCTTCAGGTAATATCAGATCTCATTATGTTATCACTTTCATGTACACAGATTTGCTTCCTTATCTTATATTTGTCTGGAACACCAAAGCTCAATACATAGAGAGAACAATGGAAAATTATCATTTTATTACTTAACTATCATGCCCCCCACTGAGGGTGTAATCTCTTCTGCTGGCTGTGTTTATTTAGGCTATTCAATAGCGTATACGCCAGTATCAAAACTTTCAGTATAGGTTGGGAAACCACAAGCTAAATCAGCTATTTCAAATGCTGAAATATGAGTAAAGGAGCTACTTGCAACCAATTTAATACACTCTAGCAGGTAAAAAGGATCATTGGGAATAATTTAAAGGGGAGAAAGTTTTTGGGTGAACTGTCCCTTTAAGAGTTAAATTAGAGGTAAAAAAGGCAAAATAATATGTAGCAATTTTTCTTTTCCTATGCATAATTAAACATTTTATATTACAATCTCAAAAATGCACATTTAGGGGCCAATTTATGAAAGTGTGGACAGACATGATCCGCTGTAGCAATCATGTCCGCCGCACATCGATAAATGCTGACAGCATACGCTGTCAGCATTTATTATTGCACAAGCAGTTCTGGTGAACTGCTTGTGCATAGCAGCCCCCCGCAGATTTGCAGCCAATTTTGCCGCTAGCAGGGGGAGTCAATCAACACGATCATATGCGATTGGGTGAATTGCTTTCTGCCGCCTCAGAGGCGGCGGACAAGTTAAGGAGCATCGGTCTTAAGACCGCTGCTTCTTAACTCCTGTTTCCGGCGAGCCCGAAGGCTCATGCAGAAACAGCTGCATCAAGCTCCATTCCGAGCTTGATGATTCGGCCCCTTAGGGTGGTAGTAAATTTGCTTTAAGAAAACTGTAGAAAAGAAAGCTGCATACACTATGGGCTACATTTTGTGTGGAGCAAAAATTAACGCTCCCGCTTGAGCATTAATTGCGCTAGAATTAAGATTTTTGCACTCGTCGGGTTGCGCTTGTATTATATGTTAAAAGTAAACTGTTTTTGTTCTAGCCTTAACCCAATGAGGTAAAAAATCCAAGGTTCGAATATCGTTTGCACGTTCACGTAGTCCTCCATAGAAGTCAATGGAGAAAAAAGTGCGGGGAAAAAAAACACTCTCGCACAAACACAATCACATATTCTCATCTGTGCTAACATGAAAATATGAAAAATTTACATTCCAATATTCTGCACATAAAAGAATATATTCTATTTATTCATAAATACATATTTCTACATATATCTGATGGTATTTTGGTACAGTATATATATATATATATATATATATATATATATATATATATATATAATATACACGATTTCATATAGGTTTAGATATATACAGATATATATATATATATATATATATATAAATATATAGGAATATCTATTTATAAATACATAGAACATATGCTATGTGCAGAACATTGGAATGTGAAATATTTACAGTAAAAACATACGGCTAGATTACGAGTTTTGCGTTATGAGGAATGCGGTGCTAACTTGCAAGTTATTGTCACCGCTCACTTACCTACAGCGCTGGTAATACAGGTTTATAAAAACCCAGTGTTAGCAGGCAAAAAGTGAGTGTAGAGCAAAATTGTGCTCCATACCGCACTCCAATACCAGCGCTGCTGAAAGCTGCGGTGAGCTGGTTTTACGTGCTCATGCACAATTTCCCCATAGACAAAAAAGCAAACTCAGTAACATAGCCCCATTGATTCCTATGGGAAAAACATTTTATGTTTACACCTAACAACCTAACATGAACCCGAGTCTAAACACCCCTAATCTTACACTTATTAACACCTAATCTTCCACCCCGACATCACCGACACCTACATTATACTTATTAACCCCTAATCTGCCGCTCCGAACATCGCCGCCACCTACATTATACATATTATCCCCTAATCTGCTGCTCCCAACATCGTCGACACCTACATTATATTTATTAACCCCTAATCTCCCTCCCCCAATGTCGCTGCAACCTACCTACATTTATTAACCCCTAATCTGCCGCCCCCAACATCGCCGCCACTATTCTAAATTTATTAACCCCTAAACCTAAGTCTAACCCTAACACCACCTAACTTAAATATAATTTAAATAAATCTAAATAAAATTCCTATCATTAACTAAATTATTCCTATTTAAAACTAAATACTTACCTATAAAATAAACCCTAAACTAGCTACAATATAACTACTAGTTGCATTGTATCTAGCTTAGGGTTTATTTTTATTTTACAGGCAAGTTTGTATTTATTTTAACTAGGTAGTATAGTTACTAAATAGTTATTAACTATTTACTAACTACTTAGCTAAAATAAATCTAAGAGCCCTATCAAAATAAAAAAGCCCCCCCAAAATAAAAAAAACCTAGCCTAAACTAAACTATCAATAGCCCTTAAAAGGGCCTTTTGCGGGGCATTGCCCCAAAGAAATCAGCTCTTTTACCTGTAAAAAAAATACACACAACCCCCCCAACAGTAAAACCCACCACCCACACAACCAACCCCCCAAATAAAACCCTAACTAAAAAAACCTAAGCTCCCCATTGGCCTGAAAAGGGCATTTGGATGGGCATTGCCCTTAAAAGGGCATTTAGCTCTATTGCTGCCCAAAGCCCTAACCTAAAAATAAAACCCGCCCAATACACCCTTAAAAAATCCTAACACTAACCCCCGAAGATTCACTTACCAGGAGAAGTCTTCATCCAAGCGGCAAGACGTCCTCAACAAAGCCGGCAGAAGTGGTCCTCCAGACGGGCAGAAGTGGTCCTCCAGACGGGCAGAAGTCTTCATGCAGACGCCATCTTCTATCTTCATCCTTCCGACGCAGAGCAGCTCCATCTTCAAGACATCCGGCACGGAGCATCCTCTTCAATCGACAGCTTCTTCTGGAATGAATGTTTCTTTAAGTGACATCATCCAAGATGGCATCCCTTAGATTCTGATTGGCTGATAGAATTCTATCAGCCAATCGGAATTAAGGTTGAAAAGGTTTTTTCAACCTTAATTCCGATTGGCTGATAGAATTCTATCAGCCAATTGGAATCTAAGGGATGCCATCTTGGATAACATCACTTAAAGAAACATTCATTCCAGAAGAAGCCGTCGATTGAAGAGGATGCTCCGCTCTTAGATCTTGTAATTTGTTTTTTTATTTCCTGTAATTTAGTGTTTGTTTGTTTTTTGTAATTTAGCTAATTGTATTTAATTTATTTCATTGTATTTAATTTAGGTAATTTATTTAATTGTTGTGTAATGTTAGGTGTTAGTGTAACTCAGGTTAGGTTTTATTTTACAGGTAAATGTGTATTTATTTTAACTAGGTAGTTAGTAAATAGTTAATAACTATTTAGTAACTATTCTACCTAGTTAAAATAAATACAAACTTGCCTGTAAAATAAAAATAAACCCTAAGCTAGATAAAATGTAACTATTAGTTATATTGTAGCTAGCATAGGCCTAGATTTGGAGTTTGGCGGTAGCCGTGAAAACCAGCGTTAGAGGCTCCTAACGCTGGTTTTAGGCTACCACCGGTATTTGGAGTCAGTCAGGAAAGGGTCTAACGCTCACTTTTCAGCCGCGACTTTTCCATACCGCAGATCCCCTTACATCAATTGCGTATCCTATCTTTTCAATGGGATCTTCCTAACTCCGGTATTTAGAGTCGTGTCTGAAGTGAGCGTTAGAAATCTAACGACAAAACTCCAGCCACAGAAAAAAGTCAGTAGTTAAGAGCTTTCTGGGCTAACGCCGGTTCATAAAGCTCTTAACTACTGTGCTCTAAAGTACACTAACACCCATAAACTACCGCCAGCTACCTACACTTATTAACCCCTAATCTGCCGTCCGCACTCCGCCGCCAGCTACATTATAGCTATGTACCCCTAATCTGCTGCCCCTAACACCGCCGACCCCTATATTATATTTATTAACCCCTAACCTGCCCCCCTCAACGTCGCCTCCACCTGCCTACACTTATTAACCCCTAATCTGCTGAGCGGATCTCACCGCTACTATAATAAAGTTATTAACCCCTAATCCGCCTCACTCCCGCCTCAATAACCCTATAATAAATAGTATTAACCCCTAATCTGCCCTCCCTAACATCGCCGACACCTAACTTCAAGTATTAACCCCTAATCTGCCGATCGGAGCTCACTGCTACTCTAATAATTTTTTTAACCCCTAAAGCTAATTTTAACCCTAACCCTAACACCCCCCTAAGTTAAATATAATTTTATTCTAATGAAATAAATTAACTCTTATTAAATAAATTATTCCTATTTAAAGCTAAATACTTACCTGTAAAATAAACCCTAATATAGCTACAATATAAATAATAATTATATTGTAGCTATTTTAGGATTAATATTTATTTTACAGGCAATTTTGTATTTATTTTAACCAGGTACAATAGCTATTAAATAGTTAAGAACTATTTAATAGCTAAAATAGTTAAAATAATTACAAAATTACCTGTAAAATAAATCCTAACCTAAGTTACAATTAAACCTAACACTACACTATCAATAAATTAATTAAATAAACTACCTACAATTATCTACAATTAAACCTAACACTACACTATCAATAAATTATTTAAATAAAATATCTACAAATAACTACAATGAAATAAACTAACTAAAGTACAAAAAATAAAAAAGAACTAAGTTACAAAAAATAAAAAAATATTTACAAACATTAGAAAAATATTACAACAATTTTAAACTAATTACACCTACTCTAAGCCCCCTAATAAAATAACAAAGCCCCCCAAAATAAAAAAATGCACTACCCTATTCTAAATTAAGAAACTTTTACCTTTCCAGCCCTGAACAGGGCCCTTTGCGGGGCATGCCCCAAGAAATTCAGCTCTTTTGCCCCCCCCCAACATTACAACCCACCACCCACATACCCCTAATCTAACCCAAACCCCCCTTAAATAAACCTAACACTAAGCCCCTGAAGATCTTCCTACCTTATCTTCACCATACCAGGTTCACCGATCCGTCCTCGGAAGTCTTGATCCAAGCCTCAGAAGTGTTGATCCATGCCCAAGCGGGGGGCTGAAGAGCGACGTCCATCCTCGGGCTGAAGTCTGGATCCAAGCGGCGACTGAAGAAATCCATCCTCGGGCTGAAGTCGGAAGTCCATCATCTGGATGAAGTCTTCTATCAAGCCGCATCTTCAATCTTCTTTCTTCTGGAGCGGAGCGGAACCATCTTCTTCCAAGCCGACGCGGAACAGCCAATAGAATGCGAGCTCAATCTGATTGGCTGATTGGATCAGCCAATCGGATTGAACTTGATTCTGATTGGCTGATTCCATCAGCCAATCAGAATATTCCTACCTTAATTCCGATTGGCTGATAGAATCCTATCAGCCAATCGGAATTCGAGGGACGCCATCTTGGATGACGTCATTTAAAGGAACCGTCCTTCGTCGTCTAGTCGTCGGTTGAAGAGGATGTTCCGCGTCGGCTTGGAAGAAGATGGTTCCGCTCCGCTCCAGAAGAAAGAAGATTGAAGATGCGGCTTGATAGAAGACTTCATCCAAATGATGGACTTCCGACTTCAGCCCGAGGATGGATTTCTTCGGTCGCCGCTTGGATCCAGACTTCAGCCCGAGGATGGATGTCGCTCTTCAGCCCCCCGCTTGGGCTTGGATCAACACTTCCGAGGCTTGGATCAAGACTTCCGAGGACGGATCGTTGAACCTGGTATGGTGAAGATAAGGTAGGAAGATCTTCAGGGGCTTAGTGTTAGGTTTATTTAAGGTGGGTTTGGGTTAGATTAGGGGTATGTGGGTGGTGGGTTGTAATGTTGGGGGGGGTATTGTATGTTTTTTTTTTACAGTTAAAAGAGCTGAATTTCTTGGGGCATGCCCCGCAAAGGGCCCTGTTCAGGGCTGGTAAGGTAAAAGAGCTTTGAACTTTCTTAATTTAGAATAGGGTAGGGCATTTTTTATTTTGGGGGGCTTTAATATTTTATTAGGGGGCTTAGAGTAGGTGTAATTAGTTTAAAATTGTTGTAATATTTTTCTAATGTTTGTAAATATTTTTTTATTTTTTGTAACTTAGTTCTTTTTTATTTTTTGTACTTTAGTTAGTTTATTTCATTGTAGTTATTTGTAGATATTTTATTTAAATAATTTATTGATAGTGTAGTGTTAGGTTTAATTGTAGATAATTGTAGGTAGTTTATTTAATTAATTTATTGATAGTGTAGTGTTAGGTTTAATTGTAACTTAGGTTAGGATTTATTTTACAGGTAATTTTGTAATTATTTTAACTATTTTAGCTATTAAATAGTTCTTAACTATTTAATAGCTATTGTACCTGGTTAAAATAAATACAAAGTTACCTGTAAAATAAATATAAATCCTAAAATAGCTATAATATAATTATAATTTATATTGTAGCTATATTAGGATTTATTTTACAGGTAAGTATTTAGGTTTAAATAGGAATAATTTATTTAATAAGAGTTAATTAATTTCGTTAGATTTAAATTATATTTAATTTAGGGGGGTGTTAGTGTTAGGGTTAGACTTAGCTTTAGGGGTTAATACATTTATTAGAATAGCGGTGAGCTCCAGTCGGCAGATTAGGGGTTAATGTTTGAAGTTAGGTGTTGGCGATGTTAGGGAGGGCAGATTAGGGGTTAATACTATTTATTATAGGGTTATTGAGGCGGGAGTGAGGCGGATTAGGGGTTAATAACTTTATTATAATAGCGGTGCGGTCCGGTCGGCAGATTAGGGGTTAATAAATGTAGGCAGGTGGAGGCGACGTTGTGGGGGGCAGATTAGGGGTTAATAAATATAATATAGGGGTCGGCGGTGTTAGGGGCAGCAGATTAGGGGTACATAGGGATAATGTAGGTAGCGGCGGTTTACGGATCGGCAGATTAGGGGTTAAAAATAATATGCAGGGGTCAGCGATAGCAGGGGCGGCAGATTAGGGGTTAATAAGTGTAAGGTTAGGGGTGTTTAGACTCGGGGTACATGTTAGGGTGTTAGGTGCAGACGTAGGAAGTGTTTCCCCATAGACAACAATGGGGCTGCGTTAGGAGCTGAACGCGGCTTTTTTGCAGGTGTTAGGTTTTTTTTCAGCTCAAACAGCCCCATTGTTTCCTATGGGGGAATCGTGCACGAGCACGTTTTTGAGGCTGGCCGCGTCCGTAAGCAACTCTGGTATCGAGAGTTGAAGTTGCGTTAAATATGCTCTACGCTCCTTTTTTGGAGCCTAACGCATCCATTCTGTGGACTCTCAATACCAGAGTTATTTTAAAGGTGCGGCCAGAAAAAAGCCAGCGTTAGCTACGCGGGTCGTTACCGACAAAACTCTAAATCTAGCCGTTAGGGTTTATTTTATAGGTAAGTATTTAGTTTTAAATAGGAATAATTTAGATAATGATAGGAATTTTATTTAAATTATATTTAAGTTAGGGGGTGTTAGGGTTAGGGTTAGACTTAGGTTTAGGGGTTAATAAATTTAGAATAGTGGCGGCGATGTTGGGGATGGCAGATTAGGGGTTAATAAATGTAGATAGGTGGCGGCGATGTTGGGGCAGCAGATTAGGGGTTAATAAGTATAATGTAGGTGTCGGCGATGTTGGGGCAGCAGATTAGGGGTAAATAGGTATAACGTAGGTGGCGGCGATGTCCGGAGCGGCAGATTAGGGGTTAATAATATTTAACTAGTGTTTCGAGGCGGTAATGCAGTGGTTTAGGGGTTAATATGTTTTTGATAGTGGCGGCGATGCCCAGAGCGGCAGATTAGGGGTTAATAATTTAATTTTAGTGTTTGCGATGCGGGAGGGCCTCGATTTAGGGGTTAATAGGTAGTTTATGGATGTTAGTGTTCTTTTTAGCACTCCGGAGCGGCAGATTAGGGGTTAATAATATTTAACTAGTGTTTCGAGGCGGTAATGCAGTGGTTTAGGGGTTAATATGTTTTTGATAGTGGCGGCGATGCCCAGAGCGGCAGATTAGGGGTTAATAATTTAATTTTAGTGTTTGCGATGCGGGAGGGCCTCGATTTAGGGGTTAATAGGTAGTTTATGGATGTTAGTGTTCTTTTTAGCACTTTAGTTATGAGTTTTATGCTACCGCTTTGTAGCGTAAAACTCATAACTACTGACTTTACAATGCGTTAGGAATCTTGGCGGTAGAGGGTGTACCGCTCACTTTTTGGCCTCCCGGGACAAACTCGTAATACCGGCACTATGGAAGTCCTATAGAAAAAAACCTTTACGAAATTTACGTAAGTTGGTTTGCGGTAAGGCCAAAAAAGTGTACAGTGCCCCTAAACCTGCAAGACTGATAATAGCAGCGGGCGTAAAAAAGCAGCGTTAGGTCCTTTTAACGCTGCTTTTTCACCTTACCACAAAACTCCTAATCTAGGCGTTGTTTTTTTTATTTTTGTACACAAGAAACAAAACAGGGAAATTGTAGAATGTCCGCACTCTATAAATAAAATATCCAAATGTTCCCCTATGGGACCTGATTTCAGATGCACTGTCCAATATACGTTCAGGGAGCGTCCCTTGCCCTCCCTTAATAATATAAACAAAGGGATACTATGGTGCTTAGTGAAAATAGCAAAATGACTCACCAATTGGGAAAATGAATGCTGGGTGTCTTACAGACATGTCTTCAGCCTCCTTGGTTCATTTTCTAGTGCAAAGTGGACCCCTTGCCGGTACCTTCACCTTTGACACAAGTCTCTTAAGTGCTGGTGCTGTCTTTGAAGAATGACCCGCTCCACATGTGTTTGAAGTTTACTATATTCTCATAGTCCCATTTGTTGAGGATCAGTCATCCAAAATGAAGAGCCAATCCTCCACAGCTTCACCCTATAACCTGTGCTCACTGCTAGCCAATCTTATGCAGAGACTAGAAATGAAAAAATGTCGCAGGAGCACCAAGCATGCAGGTTAAAATAAATAGCTTTATTGGTAATTTTACAGGGTGCTCATATCCTGAGGGTAAAATACAGTGTTTGTCAAATGAAAAAAGGCTGAACGGTTTCGGCTTGTTGCCTTACTCCTAGCCTGCTTAAAATCATTTCATGACTTGCAAACTTAAAAACATTCAACTGATTGCTCATTGGTTGGAGGGTTAACTTTCCTCCCTCTCCTTAACCAATCAGACTACCCAGTTTCACATTCCTCTCTTTCTACCAGCTGTAAACTAATGCACCTCTAATGTGAACACTGGAGGCTATGTCCCTATTCAACAATACGAATATACCTTGCGCTTACTACCCCTACCATTATGAAGTCATACATCTAAGTAAAAATCTATACATACTCTCATACTTTGTTGCTCCCAATAAGTGCTGTTGTTTGCTCCTCTTCTTGTCAAAACTGCGTGTGCTGTTATTTTTGCTATATGTGTATAGCTTGCACTGCCCTATCCATCCGGGGATCAGTATGAACACTCCCCTTGCTTTTGCCTCAAGTGAGAGCGGAGCTTAAACTAAACCTCCCCCTTTCCATTTTGCTATACAAACCCATGCCTTGTCTGTCAACAAGGCGGACCAATCAGGGCATGTTAGCAATGGATTGTGTCCCGGATACCTCTCAGGAACATTATGGGCATGTTAGCAATGGATTGTGTCCCTAGTTACCTGATCTCTCGGGAAGAGAGAAGGGGTGAGGGGGTGGGCGGTATGTTAATAAAATATAATACGTGTACACTAATCAGCCACTTTCCTAACAATCCTCTAACTCTAGTACTATTCTGTCTGCGAGAAATTGGGGGGGGGGGGGGTTCACTATGGCTCTCTGCATCAATAGGTGCTGATGTGCCTTTGTTTTAACTTAAAGTAGATACCTCATGGATATTTCGCTCATGTGTGGTTTGACAATTTATAGATATAATGTTAAGGTATGCAGATTGAGACAGTTAACTGGGTAACGATCAATGCTACTATAGAATTTAAATAACTTGCTAGTGTATGGCTGTGTATGGGGTAGTGTTTACATTTGCCTATGCAATCTTACTAAAGGCAATATTGCCATCACACCTGCCCTAAGTGATCTTTAAGTCCCTGAGCTGCACTAGCTCTTGCAGATATACCCAAATGTGGTGTGGCCAAATTTTGTTTGGTACAATTGCGAAAGGGTTAATCCTCATGTGTTGAGTGTATACAGTGGGAAACCTTAACGTGGATAAAATTGCTTTTTAGACCATACACTAATGTTTCCACTAGACTTGTGCATGATCGAAAAATTTGATTCGATTCGGATCGATTCTGATTTTTTCGAATTCGGAAAAATTTGAATGAATTCGTTTCGGATTCATTCGGATTCGAATAAATTCGGCTGGATTTGGTTCGATTCGGTTCGGAAATTCAGAATTTTGGTATGTGTTAGGTGGGATATGCTGTGTATTAGACTAGTATTATGTACTGTATATTAGGTGTAACACATAGCAGAGTGATATTACCTAATATACTGTACAATACTAGTGTAATCCATGGCCATACGAATCTACCGAATAAATCCTAAATAATTCGGATTTATTCGGTAGATTCGGCACTATTTCAATTTGGAAATTCGAATCGATTCGAATCTCCGAATTTAAGAAATTCGGCTGAATTTCCGAATTGATCCGAAATGAATCGCACATGTCAAGTTGCCACATTAAACATTGATTATACCACTGTGTAGGATATCAAGCTGTGTTTCTTATAGGGATTTCTTTACCAAAAGTTGATAAGATCAAACTCTGAGTTTAGACCTTCTGGAACTCTAGTCCTCAACTTAAAGATCCAGAAGGCCTCTCTTTCACCAAGTTTATGCATTCAATGCTCCCCTCTTTTCTGAGGGAGTATCTTTTCTATTATCATCCAGGAAAAGAATCTCACGTCCTTTTGGTGAAAGACAGAGAAATGATTTATGAGGGGGGTTGTTAGAGTGCCTGCTCTGATGTCAGACAGGTGTTCTTTAATTTTCATCCTTGCCTCGCTGGTCGTGAGGCCAACATACTGGAGAGTACAATGTGTGCATGAAATCAAATACACCACAATGTTGGACCTGCAATTCAGGCAACAACTTTTCTGAAATCTCTCTCCGTGACCAAAGATTGAAAGTAATCCCCTATGATCACTCTCTCACATGCTTTACAAGCTTGAAAATGGCACCGATATGTGCCATTAAATCTTACCCATGAGGAGTTGTCTGTCTGTTCTTTCCTCAGTCTTGTGGGGGCCACTCTATTCCCTATAATCCTATTCCTCTTATAGGCAAAACGAACACCTTTTGTCACAGTTTCTCTCAAATCGTCATCTGATTGTAAATAGCTGAAAATGTTCCCTTAATATCTGGCAAATCTGAGTGTACTGTTGTGAATATTCTGTTGTGAATGTGACCTTATTAAATGTGCTCTTCTTTTCTCTTCTATTGCTTTGTGTTAAGAGGCTCTCTCTAGGTACTTACAGAATCCCTCGCTTTAGAGACGGTGGACCTGTCATACCCCCTTTCCATTAGCCTAATGGATAATTTGTCCACTTGTTTCTCATACGTGCTTGAACAGGTACAATTCCTTTTCAGTCAAATGAATTGACTCCTTGCTACCCCTCCAAACACTCTCTTCGGGTGGCAACTAGATGCATGCAGGAGAGAATTTCCTGAGATGGGTTTACGGTATGTCTTAGTACATATTCTCTGACCTACACTTCCTATCAAGTCTTGGAGGAAAGCAGTGACCTTCTCGGACGTCCGGGAAACAATTACCAAAATAACACACACAGGCAGGTTATCATTAGCAAATGTTCCGTTTATTCTGGGACCAAAAGCACAATATATAGACATGGATACACGTAGGCATCTCTGGTGCGTAACATCATCTTATTGGCTAAGCAAAATACAGTAATATATTTCCTAATGGCCTTATTTGGCATACAGCATAACATATCATAATAGAAAATAATATATGAAAAAAGTACAGACAGAAACATGTATATTTTGCAGCTACAGGAAATAATGTAGGTGGGTGCTGCTCTGTGACATTTGCGGTTTTAGCTTACAAGAAGCACCTGGGTTTGTTTGGCTTTGAAAAAAGTACCTTATTTCCTGTTCAGACACAGACAGATCAGCAACTGAAATTTGCAAATGTAACTGATATTACAAGTGTCTTAGAAGAAATGATATTACGAATGGAGTGCAGAAAAAATGATATTACGAATGGAGTGCAGAAAAAATACATCAGTGCATAACATTATAGATAATGTAAAATAAGTACATAGGTAAAGTGTGCAACACAAATAAGTGATGTTCCCTGACAATTCCCCTCTTTAGTCATAACAATGACTACTACTGGACTAACGTCTGGAGTGGAATGGGACATTTTTGTATGTGGTATTAGCAGGATGGTATCGACGATGTTGTCGATTTCGATTAGGTTGGTGTGGTAGAACCTGTAGGTATTCTGCACACTGGGAGATAGGGGTTGGGGGTGGCAGGCGTGTATGTTTAGCAATGCAGAAAACAACTATCTTAAAACAACAATAACAGAATAGTATAAACAAAGCAATGAAAACAATAAAGGTACCAATATTTTTTAGCCACTCTAGGAAGCCTAAGCCAGTTAAGAATTTATCCCAGGGGTTATCAATGCCTGAGTTTTTCTTTAATTCAATGGATAATTCTTCCAATTTCTTAATAGCAAGCGTTACTTTTCCAGTGGGACCTGTATTATCTGGTATAAATGTACAGCACGACCCACCAGTCTGATCATCAATGACTTTACACACCCCTCCTTTCTCTGCTAAAAGCATGTCTAAGGCCATGCGGTTTTGGAATGTCATGTAAGAGGTTGGGCCGAGTTGTTCAGCAATGCCTTTAAGGGCATCTCTGGTATAATTAACAAAACGTTGTTGATTATAAAATATATAGTTTATCCAGTCTACATTTTTATTGGCAGTTATGATGGGGAAGATGGATTCAAATCCAGCTTTAACCTGGTCACGGGCCTTAAATTCATCTGGGACCCCCCTTGGGACCCCTATAGCGTCTATGTATACATGGGGGTCAAAACTACCTGGGATAGCCTTAGTCTGTCTCCGTGTACGATGAGAGGAGGTGCGGTGAGTGTGTATGTGTATGTCATCTACACCTAAAATGTGGAGAGGCATGATAACTTTTGCTAGAGCACATTCCCCAGACCATTGTCCCTCTAGCCTAATGCGGATTTTCATATCCCCGCAAATCCAATATATGTCACCTAACGACTGAATGTGGTTATAGGTGTTGAGGTTACTATACTTATAACAGTACCCAGATGTAAAGTTACCTAAGAATCTACCTTTTCCTGTGCCCCTATAACAAGTGTAGTTACCAGGATATATAGTAATTCCCTCACTGAGGTGTGGGGTTTTAGTAATAATGGGGTATTTTTCCTTCCATGCAATACAGGTTGACTGATTAACAATGGTATTAGTATACAGGCTGAGAAAGCAGGACTCAGCGTTACTAGGGATGTTAAGGGGGACAGTACCTAAATGGGGACGGGCATTACCACAAACATAACAATTTGATCTATTATATTGTTTGGCCGAAAAGGCCATCCATTCTAACCAAAGGTTTTTGTCTGAATAACCTGTTTCTAAGGCCATAGTATCTCTTGGTGAGGGATCAGCCATAGCAATCATGCCCTGAGATGGGGACTGGGTATTAATTAGGTTTTGACCAAGGTTTTGATAAATTTTAGTGACAATTTTGTTCCATTCAGAGGAATTAACCATATCTTGAAGCTGGAAACTACCCTTATCTTCGGATAAGGCCCCTCTTTCCCAAAAAGAGAGCATATAAGGGCCACTATCAATTGGACTGGGGTTTTCAATAGTCAAGGTAAGTTTCATACTCTGTCCGGGTTTACCTGCCGAAAGGCAAATTCCGGACTTAGAAAGGGTCATTCTTTCCATTAAGGATCTCCTATTTCTATCTTTCTCGGTTAATATAATAGTTCCCCATCTAAGGCCTGCATCTGCATCCCACCCATTAGCATTCCAGTATTTACAATCCTTACTCCTATCATCATTCTCCCCTATACACATATAGACTGACCTGGAAGGGATATCGTGGTAAATGGTACACTGTGTTGATACATCCCCGGGGCATGGAATAATGTCACAATAGTCAAAGGCATAAGTGGCAACATGGAGATTTGAAGAATTGTACCAAAAGGTCATATAGTGTGGTGATGTGGTTTGTGTAATGGCCATTTTTGAGGGTAGGTGCTCGATCACCCTGAAAGGGGTCCGGTCTGCTGACCTTCGGGCTCTACGGAGGGCTGGAACATGTGGTGTTGGCAGGGTTGTTGAGTTCTTGGTTGTGTTTTGTTTCTGGGGTGAGTCAGGGGTAGTGATGAAGTAATTACAAGCAGAGGCAGTACCATATTGTTTGTCCGGTGTCTCATAATAGCAGGAGGCTATTATCCATCCGGGTATTGCAATCAAGAGCAAGGAGGAGAGAAGGTAGCAGTACACCAAGTAGTGGGACCCTTGAGTGGCGATCATGTTGTTGCAGGTACGTGCTGTGGATATAGATGTTACAGAAGGGACTGTGTGACCAACTTCACCCCTCTTTGGATTGGCAGTCGAGAATGCTACAGGTGTTATAGAAGGGACTTTATGAACACTTCACCCCTCTTTAGGTACAACTGTTTTCTGAGACATCCTGGACTGGTGGTACAGATGTTTCAGAAGGGACTAGACAGCCAGCTTCACCCCTCTTTGGACAGAGCTTTACCCTAGATGCGTGGATCCAGATGGGCTCCTGGGCTGTGAGGATGGCAGTACGAGTGATGGCCACAACTTCGGTAGGTGGACCGTATGGGAAGCCTCCCTTCTTTGCTTTATTCAGCTGTCTGATGCACACTGTGTCTCCGACCTTGAAGCTGTGGGTTGGTTCCTGTGAGGGAAGAGGAAAACGAGAGGCCACATCACCATAGTTGCCATTCAAAACAGAGATTAATTCATGTACATATCGTTCCCTGATTAAATCTAAATCACCAGTGACTATGTGTGGGTTCCTGACCCAAGGGCTGGGGAACGGTCTACCCATCAAAATCTCAAAAGGAGACAGCTGAGTGGATTTGCTGGGGGACATCCGTACCTCAGCTAAGACTGCAGGTAAATGATCCTGCCATTTGACCCAATTCCCTCCCGTGGCCTTAAGGAGTTTTTCCTTAATGGTCCGGTTCATCCTTTCTACCACCCCTGAGCTCTGGGGGTGATATGGTATGTGAAACTTCCATTTTATCTGTAAGTGAGCTACCAATTCCTGCAATACCTTACTAACAAAAGCTGGGCCATTGTCTGAGTTAATCTGCAGGGGGCAACCAAATCTGGGAATGACATCAGTGCAAAGGTGTTTCACTACTGTTTTTGCGTCTTCCCTAGTGGTAGGAAAGGCCTCAGGCCAGCGAGAAAATTGGTCAACTATGACCAGCAGGTAAAACTGTTTGGTTCCTGTTTTAGGTATGTGTGTGAAATCTATCTGCAGGTGAGTGAAAGGTGCGGATGGTGGTGTTAGGTGGTCATGTTTTGCAGGTTTATTGTTGTGTTTGGTTTGCAGACAAGTGATGCAACGGTTAATGTAAGATTGTACATGTAACTGTAGATTTTGTATGCAGAAGTAAGGTTTGATTAACTGTAGAGTGTTATGGATACTCAGGTGACTGACACCATGGGCTTGTGAAATAAAAATGGGTGCACTAGTTTCAGGGATACCAATGATTGTCCCACCTTTCCCCTCTTTCGAATAAAACCCTTGAGGGTTTAATTCGAGCTTCTGAGAGACCCAGTATTTGATATCAGTGACAGTGGCAAACTGCTGTAGTGACGATGTGAGTACATCGTCGACCAGAGAGGGTGCCACAAGCATGGGATAAACACTGTCTTGCAATGGAGAGATCTTAGCTGCTTGTTTGGCTACTGTGTCAGCTAATGCATTACCCCTAGCAATAGGATTGTTAAGGTTAGTATGTGCTCGGCAGTGTATGACAGCTATTTCTTTTGGGAGCAGGATGGCTTGTAAGAGTTCTGTGATAAGTGTGGTGTGACTGATGCTTTTACCGTCGGCAGACTTGAAACCTCTTTGTTTCCAAATCATGCCGAAATCATGTACCACTCCAAAGGCATATCTGGAGTCGGTATAGATATTTACGGAGGCATCAGCAAAAAGTTCACAGGCTCGAGTGAGAGCTATTAATTCAGCTGCCTGAGCCGAATTATGCATGACACAGGAAGATTCAATAACAATGTCGGGAAGCTGGACCACTGCATATCCTGCAAGGTACGTGTGGTCATCTGGGCGGCGACATGAGCCATCCACAAAGACGTCAGCGACCCCCGGAATAGGGGTGTCCCGGAGTTCAGGGCGTGGTGTTGTGCTGGAGTGAATGAGTGCAATGCAGTCGTGAAGGGGGAGGTCAGATTGTGGTATGTCAGAGGATAACAAGGCCTTGAGAATAGACGCAGGGCCTGAGTTAGTTGCACAGTACTTAATGGTTAACTCAGAAGTACTGGTAAGCAGTATTTCATAACCACTAAGTCTCTGGGCAGTCATGTGTTGTGTTTGCAGATTGTTAAGGAGGTGCAAAACCTGATGGGAGGTATGTAAAACAAGTGAATGTCCCAGTGTGATAGGTTCGCACATCTCAACGGCCATGGCACATGCTGCGAGGGATCGCAGGCATGAAGGCATACCCTGCACAGGAATGGGCAGCTTTTTAGATAAAAAGGCTACAGGACGGAAAGAGTTACTACCATGCTCTTGGGCACAGACAGCCGCCATGGTTTTACAATTTTCCCTTGCGTGCAAATGAAAAGGCTTTGTGTAGTCAGGTAGGCCGAGGGCAGGGGAAGTGGTGATGGACCTGGCAAGTTCATTGTATGCATGGGTCAGAGTCTCTGTCCAGTGAATTGTGGGTGGAGAGTCACTGTGGCAAACGGTGCGGAGGATTGAGTCGTAGTGGGAGCAGTCTGGTATCCACTGTCGACAATAGTTTATTATCCCAAGAAAGGTCAGCATTTCTTTGGGAGTGGCAGGCTTTGGCAGTTTTGAGAGGGCTTTTACTCTTTTTGCACTGAGTTCTCGTTTGCCTTTGGACAGGACAAAGCCTAAGTACTCAACTTGTGGCTGACAGATTTGCAGTTTCTGTTTAGACACCTTGAGCCCTTCATGGGCGAGGAACAACAAAAGGTCCACTAGGTCCATTTCCCCTGCCTCGTATGAAGTACTACACAATAACTGGTCATCAACATATTGCAAAAGGACGGAACCACAGGGGCTGGTCCAGCTCTTGAGCATGGTATTGAGGACTAGGCTGAATGCGGCCGGACTGTCCGTAAATCCTTGGGGCATCTTTGACCCCGTCATTTGAATCCCTCTGTATACGAAAGCGAACAGAGAAGAAAGCATTAGCCAAATCAATGGTAGGAAAAATTTCTGCATTGTGTGGAATGGCCGTAAGTAGTGCGGTCACATCCGGGACTAAGGGAGGGAGAGGTATAATTAATTTATTCACGGCCCTTAGGTCTTGAATAAAACGGTAACCGCCCACCGGCTTAGGCAAGGGGTTAATGGGCGTGTTATACGGGGAGATGGTATGCTTCAGAATACCTTTCTCCAGAAATACCTTAATCATGGGGCCTATGCCCTCCAGCTTGTCACTAATAGGGTATTGTTTGATGAAAACTGGGGAGCAGTCTTCACGCAACGTTGCCCTATATGGGGTGCAGTCGATGGTCCCCGTATCATATGGTCCCGTTGACCATAGGGTAGGGGGAACGCTGTCAAAGAGAGTGTCAAAATCTGTGGTTGGAGGCAGGTTACGGACATGGTCAGTAACCTGATATATCTGATTGCTCAACATGGCCGTCTCCGACGACAGTGATTCCTCGGGCGATTCGCCTGATTCACTGAGGTCAAAGTCGACCGTCATGCCACTGTTCCGTGATATTGTCATCATTATTCCCAGTTTACCCATCAAGTCTCGACCAAGGAGACTAAAGGGGCAACCCCGGATAATGTGGAACGAGTGGGACAAAATTTTGGGAGAGTCGGGTATTTGAACTGTGAGGAGTGGAGTGCGGAAGGTAGGAATTGGCACACCTGTGATTCCCACAGAGGGATTAGACTCTTGCAAGGGTCCATCGTATAATTCGCCCGAGATAGTGGAGCAAGTTGCTCCCGTATCTACGAGGAATTGTAATTCGGAGCCCTCTATGTTAAGAGTAACGAAGGGCTCACGATTATAATACGATGTAACCTTGGGTAAGAGTAGGGTGCCCCCCTCCGGGCAGCCCTATGGCCATTGTATTCTGTGTTGTGGTGGTCGGTTGTCACGTCTGGGTGGTGAGTTTGAGTGTGATCGGCGGTTGTCCCTAGGATAAAAGTTATCCCTGCCCTTACGGGGCGGATGGGGACATTCATTTTTCCAGTGCCCTGTTTCCCCACAATTAAAACACATGTTGCGTCTATGTTCTTGGTTAGCTCTACCCCCCCTTTGCCTATGGCGTGGAAGTGTGTTATCATTAACCTGAACATATGCACCCTTAACACTTTTATCAAAACATCCTGCAGCATGACGGGACTCAATAGCTGATAATAATTCCTTTGAGGTCATTTTGGGCCAATCGGGTATGAGTTGTTTTAACAAAAGACTGTCTGTTGGTGTCATACACCCTAACATAGTCTGATTCTTTAATACAGCCATTCCATCCCCGGAGGATAAGCCTCCTTCCTCTGCCCAACATTTAAAAAATCTTTTAGCAAAGTCTAAAATTGCCTCGCCAGGTTTTTGCTTGCATGCTAAAACTGCACTCATAGATTGCTGTGTCTTACTACAGCGTTTTATTTCAGTTTCTAATTCTGTCCACATGGTTGCCCTAGTCACTGGGTTTGCTAAACCATATGAGCTGACTGAGGTACTTGTGTCATTGGTATGTATTGTAGGAACTTTAGTCCAATCCCATTCATCATTTTCGTGATAATTATACAATTTATCAATTATCATTTTAATGTCAGTTTGTGTATACATGGCTCCCTGTAAATATCGTTTAAGGTGAAGGATACAGGCAACAGGTTGTCTTAAAGGGTCGGGGCAGTCCCTGGTAATATCACTTAATTCACCTGCCGTGAGGGGTTTGATAATCATTTCGTCCCCAGCAATTAAATATGGCATAGTACTTATGGCACTGGTGCCAGAGATGCAGCGGGGGTCTGCCCAATTTGCATCTTCATGTTTTTGAATAGGTTGTGGTGCCCAAGGCATTAATTGTTGTTTGGTCTCATTGCGGACAGAGACGTCCGGAGACTCGGGAGTGTGAATTCCATGGACTGGCAAAGTTAGATTCAGACGTGGGCGGTAGTCAGAGTCACTATATCTCCTTGGGCGAGTATTAACACGGCCACTAGATGTAACTACAAAATTTGGTGCTTCTCTTGTAGGCTCAATTCTATGAGGCTCCTGGACACTTAAGTCATCAGGTGCCTCAGCCCCCTGTACATCTCCATGAAGTGGAGGGGGTGGACGTGTTCTGGTTGTATTGTAAGCCACAATTAAATCATCGTCATTATAATTAGTAACACTTGGATATATTCCCGCATATGGCGGTGGCGCAGCCATAGGGGCAGTGGCTATTGTATCTGGGACATTTTTCGAATAGACTATTGGAGGAGGACGTAAAATAATTCTAGAAAGTTTAGATTTATCTATTTTACTGTGTCTATTATTACCACTGGATTTATATCTGTCACAATATTTTAACCAATACTCAGCAGCTTGTCTCATGTATTGCATGTCCCAATCGGGATCTCCTGTATACAAATCAAATGCTTTTTCATTTCCCAAACATAAACCTCTTAACATGTCTTTATGAAATTTACAATTACAACCGCCCCTAGGAAATGCATTTCTTGGGTCTATATACTCTGTCCATCCAGTGACGTCATCTAAAAATGGGATGACCATTGCCCACCCTACATCCTCCTGTCTAGCCACAAATTGTTTAAGTGTTTCTCCCTCAGTTTGGCTTTGTTTACTTTGACCGGTCCCCATGACCCCTGACCAGTAATAGCTTTACAATAGTGAAAAGAGGAGGTGTATCCCAGCGCCAACCAAACCTTGTATGCCTGAGACGGTGATACCTAGCTACCACCAAGTGTAAACAGAAGTGCAAAGGGTATAGTCAGGCGCCAACAATATGGAGGCTAAGGTTAAAATAAGGATTTATTACATATATTTACATATAAATATAATATTACAACTGCATGGATCCACGCTAAAATTATAAAAACAATGATCTAAAAGTCTAAAAACAATCAATCTCTGTGGTGAGGAACAGACTGTTACGGTGTGTCCCAATGTGGTACAGTGTATCCCAATGAGTTACCAAAGGGACCTAATAAAAGACATTGAATACAATTTAAAAATGGTAAGAAGTAATAAAAAATAAATAATAATAAATGTCCAATAGATAATGTCCAAGTGAGTTCCTGAAAAAATCAAACTATTAATAGTGAGTGACTGTGTTAGAATACTCAATATCAAAATTAAAAAATTGTAAAAATAGAAAAAATGTGAAAAAAAGTTAGATCAGTGAAAAATGTGAATAATATGTGCGGTGTCCTTGGAAATTCAAAAAATGCAAAAAAATCCTGTGAGTGTCTTAAAGTTTGTCCTAAACAATTTCCAGAGAAAATCCTATGAGTGTCCAAAGGAAATCCAATGATAGTCTATTTACTCTGTGCTGTCCAGTGTGAAAGATGGTTCAGTGCACAAAACTAATCAATACACCAAAAATAATCTATGCGACAAAAATAAAAATAAAAAAAGCAAACAGAAAAAACCTACGAAGAAAGAAACAAGACACAATGTGTAAAAACTTCACAGAAATATCCTCCTAATGAAATAGAGCTTACCAGGTCTACGCATTTCGGCCTCTCCTAGGCCTTTATCAAGACTGATGGTAAGCTGTTAGTGTTGGCCTTTTATAGGGGCTTTGATTTTGTAACCGGAAGTTAAACTGGTTGGTGACTTCCGGTTTTCCGTTTTTCGTTATTATTATAAATTCTATTTTTATTGTGCAACTCTATGACTCCTGTTAGACTCTATGTAATACAATATCATCATGCAAGAAATTGTTAACATTGCCTTTGGCATCTTACTCATAATCCTTAGCCTCCGTATGCTAATGACGTCACTTCGGGTTTGGGTCCGTAGTCAACTCTGTCTAATCGTTAACACTCTGGCTGCTAATTTCACTAGTGCGGTTTACCCTTTTATTAGTGACAATGGCCAGATGCTTATATTATTAAAATTTGCTAAAACTTATTCATAATCTTAAAGGATTTTCCGTATGTGGAAAAAAAAATTTGTGCCGATTTTTAAGTGATCCCATTGGTCATGACGTCACTAGTTGGCAGTTGTAATTGGTTCAGGGGTGTCCGATTCTTAACACTATTTTGTTTATAAATAATTAAGGTGTGTCTGGACCCTATACTCTGATTGGATGTATGTGATCTGAAGTTTGTTTACATGATATCCCTATGCGTTCCTTTGACTCTGTCGCTGTTAGAGGGAGAATTATTCCATTCATAATATCTTGCTTTAGTTTGTTAAGATTTGGTATATGTTCCTATGACTCTGTCGCTGTTGGAGGGAGATTATTCCATTTATAATATCTTGCATTAGTTTGTTAAGATTTGGTATATCTGGATGGAGGGATTTTTGTATATTTCTTACCTTATATGTTGCGGAAAGGAGAAATATTTGTTACTTTTATCCTTGCTTGATCTTTGTAATCTATGTGTTGTAGTAATGATTTTGGCAGATTGTTACTTTGTTTAGTTTCTCCAAATTATCATGTCTATATAGTTTGGAAGAAATATATATTTAAATCTTTGATGGGATATTTAAATAAAGGTATTCTATTCTTTAGTAGAATAGAAGTGTTTATGATTTTATAAATCTTTTTATATGCGGCAAAAAAATTAGAAATATTTATGATTTTATAAATCTTTTTGTATGCGGCATGTGATGAGCATTTTGTATTAAGTTTGCTCAGGATAATAATAATATACTTAGCCCTTAGCGTGTAAGGGTAGTGGTTTCCAAGGGTTTCTTATAATCTAATGGAGATTTTGCGTCATAAAATAAAGTGTGTTTTTAACTTAACAATAAATTAACAATGATTATGTCGTCTTTTCCTTACTTAAGTGTGGGGGGGGGGGGGGGTGGCGGTGTCCACTCAAAGTGCTGATCATGCTCTACTTTAAGAGACAATCAGCCAGATTCTGGCATCTTTATCTGGGTAGAATGTGATCAAGAGTTCAATGATCGGATTATAAAATCCTTATATGAAGATAGGCTTGCTTCTTTTCCATATTCTGTGAGTTATTGATAATGATCTTAACACCTCAAAAGAGGATGACTTTTTCAATTATCCATGTCTCCCATTGTCTATGTTTGGGCTGTATGGCATACATATGATTTAAATGCTCTTAATATTTATCTTAACATTTCCTGGAAGGGTGGCTCCCTCCATTTCTTATTTATAGATGATCATAGATATTTCAAATTGTCTATGTTTGAACTGTACAACTTATACGTTGTCTGCTGTTCATACATACTTTCCTTTCTACTAATTTAATACCTTGTGGGTACATTTTAGAGATAAAAATAGAAAATAAAAAATAAAATATAGAAAATAAAGATAAAAAATAATGACTCAGGAGGTTGTGCAGTCACCGTCGTTTCTGTATAGACTACTGAGGTTATTCGGTGTATAGGAACCGACCTATAGGCGAATTGGTGTGGTATTGCTACACAAAACTTTAATTTAGTGGATATCCCTAATTTATAGGGGCTCTACAGAGAGCTATGGGGAAGGGAAAACTTGGAGGTTTAATCTCTGGCCATCATGATGGAAGCTTACTAGTTGGACTTTCTAGTTTTGTCTAATCTAAAGGGGAGATTCCATTTCACCCTTATGCCAACTTATATCCGGAGGGGAGAGTTCTAAAAATTCTGAGTGAACATAATCAGATCAAATTGTATAAGTGGGATAGATCTTCCTTATTGTTCAATCCCTTTGGGTGCAGGCAGTCCAGATTAAAGATCCATTTTGATTCGGCGGTGAGTAATTTCTTTGTGTAATTTCCTCCTCTCCAGTCTTTTCGGATCTTTTGAATTCCCATAAAGGTTAGTTCTTTGATGTTACCTTTATGTATAGTTGAAAAATGACTGTACAGAACTGTGTCCATATTTAACTTCTCGATCAATAATAAGTGTTCGCGTATTCTATCTTTTAGAATTCTTGATGTTTGGCCTACATATTGGAGGCCGCACGAGCATTGCAGCATATAAATGACTCCTGTATCTTGACATCTGATTAGTTCATTCACTTTGTATTCTTCTTTGGTGATGTGGCTATGGAATGTGGTAGCTTTCTTTCCGCATTTGCATGCTTTGCATAGCGGACACGGGAAAAAGCCTTTTACTTCTTTTCCAAATGTATCCAAGATGCCCTGCTTTTTCTTCTTTTCTATACTTGGGGCCAGTTTGCTTAGTAGATTCTTCGTCTTCCGATACACAAATTTTGGTTTCAATGGCAGTTTATCGCCTATTAGGTCGTCTTCTCTCAAAAGTGACCAGTGCTTTTGAAATATTCTCTCAATTATGTCTTTGTTTTCACTATATTCTGTAATCATGACCACATTCAGGCGGTCTTCTTCTGTTATGGATGTTTTTTCTTTGTACTTTAGAAGTTCCTTTCTTTCAATATTCTCAACTTCTTGGATCTTCTGATCTAATGCGTCTTGGTCGTATCCCCTCTCTAGGAACTTGTTTTTGATGATTTTGGCCTGTTCTCCCCATTTCTCCTCTGTGGAGCAATTCTTCTTGATTCTTAATAGCTGTCCCTTTGGGATGTTGTTCTTCCAGCTTTTGTTGTGACAGCTTGTACTATGTATGTAATTATTACTGTCGACACTTTTAAAATGTGTAGATGTTTCGATCTTGCCATTTCTGACTTCAATTTTCAAATCCAGAAAAATAAGCTCCTTAGTACTACAGGTATAGGTAAACTTTAAGTTGTTTGTGCTTTTATTCATGACCTCAATAGTGTAGTCCAAGTCCTCCTGAGTGCCTTTCCAGACGATAATGATGTCATCTATATAACGGCGGTAGAGGACCAGGTCCACGCCTGCTGGGCAAGACTCCCAGAAGATGTTTTCCCACTTGCCCATATATAAGTTGGCATAGCTAGGCGCGAACCTGGTCCCCATTGCTGTGCCGCAGATTTGTTGGTAGTAATTTCCATCGTCATGGAAATAGTTGTGGGTCAATATATACTGAATCCCATCTAGGATGAAGTCTTTCTGGTCCTCAGGGACTTCTGGGTCCTTATCAAGAAAGTATTTGACTGCTTCCAACCCATCTTCATGAGGGATACACGTATATAGTGACATCACATCACATGTCGCAAAGATGTAGTCCTTTTCCCATGGGATCTCTTCTAGGAGGTTTAATATCTGAGTAGAGTCTTTAAGATATGAGGGTAGCTGTTTTACATATCTTTGAAGGTTAAGATCAATGTATTCCGAGAGATTACTGCTTAGAGAGCCGATACCCGAAATTATCGGTCTTCCTGGTGGTTTCTGTAACGTCTTGTGAATCTTCGGTAGGTGGTATATTACCGGAGTGATGGGATGACTTATGTTGATATAATCATATTCTTTCTTACTCAATATTCCTTGTTCTTTAGCTTGATCCAGAATCTGCAGTAATTCTTTCTTGTATGCCCCTAGCGGATTTGAGGGTAGTTTTCGATATGTTTCTTGATCTCCCAGGATCCTAGCATTTTCCAATTTATAGTCAGTTCGGTCCATGATGACAATTCCATCATGGACCGTATGTATGGACCGGAAAGTATGTATGAACAGCAGACAACGTATAAGTTGTACAGTTCAAACATAGACAATTTGAAATATCTATGATCATCTATAAATAAGAAATGGAGGGAGCCACCCTTCCAGGAAATGTTAAGATAAATATTAAGAGCATTTAAATCATATGTATGCCATACAGCCCAAACATAGACAATGGGAGACATGGATAATTGAAAAAGTCATCCTCTTTTGAGGTGTTAAGATCATTATCAATAACTCACAGAATATGGAAAAGAAGCAAGCCTATCTTCATATAAGGATTTTATAATCCGATCATTGAACTCTTGATCACATTCTACCCAGATAAAGATGCCAGAATCTGGCTGATTGTCTCTTAAAGTAGAGCATGATCAGCACTTTGAGTGGACACCGCCACCCCCCCCCCCACCTAAAGTAAGGAAAAGACGACATAATCATTGTTAATTTATTGTTAAGTTAAAAACACACTTTATTTTATGAAGCAAAATCTCCATTAGATTATAAGAAACCCTTGGAAACCACTACCCTTACACGCTAAGGGCTAAGTATATTATTATTATCCTGAGCAAACTTAATACAAAATGCTCATCACATGCCGCATACAAAAAGATTTATAAAATCATAAATATTTCTAATCTTTTTGCCGCATATAAAAAGATTTATAAAATCATAAACACTTCTATTCTACTAAAGAATAGAATACCTTTATTTAAATATCCCATCAAAGATTTAAATATATATTTCTTCCAAACTATATAGACATGATAATTTGGAGAAACTAAACAAAGTAACAATCTGCCAAAATCATTACTACAACACGTAGATTACAAAGATCAAGCAAGGATAAAAGTAACAAATATTTCTCCTTTCCGCAACATATAAGGTAAGAAATATACAAAAATCCCTCCATCCAGATATACCAAATCTTAACAAACTAATGCAAGATATTATAAATGGAATAATCTCCCTCCAACAGCGACAGAGTCATAGGAACATATACCAAATCTTAACAAACTAAAGCAAGATATTATGAATGGAATAATTCTCCCTCTAACAGCGACAGAGTCAAAGGAACGCATAGGGATATCATGTAAACAAACTTCAGATCACATACATCCAATCAGAGTATAGGGACCAGACACACCTTAATTATTTATAAACAAAATAGTGTTAAGAATCGGACACCCCTGAACCAATTACAACTGCCAACTAGTGACGTCATGACCAATGGGATCACTTAAAAATCGGCACAAATTTTTTTTTCCACATACGGAAAATCCTTTAAGATTATGAATAAGTTTTAGCAAATTTTAATAATATAAGCATCTGGCCATTGTCACTAATAAAAGGGTAAACCGCACTAGTGAAATTAGCAGCCAGAGTGTTAACGATTAGACAGAGTTGACTACGGACCCAAACCGGAAGTGACGTCATTAGCATACGGAGGCTAAGGATTATGAGTAAGATGCCAAAGGCAATGTTAACAATTTCTTGCATGATGATATTGTATTACATAGAGTCTAACAGGAGTCATAGAGTTGCACAATAAAAATAGAATTTATAATAATAGCGAAAAACGGAAAACCGGAAGTCACCAACCAGTTTAACTTCTGGTTACAAAATCAAAGCCCCTATAAAAGGCCAACACTAACAGCTTACCATCAGTCTTGATAAAGGCCTAGGAGAGGCCGAAACGCGTAGACCTGGTAAGCTCTATTTCATTAGGAGGATATTTCTGTGAAGTTTTTACACATTGTGTCTTGTTTCTTTCTTCGTAGGTTTTTTTCTGTTTGCTTTTTTTATTTTTATTTTTGTCGCATAGATTATTTTTGGTGTATTGATTAGTTTTGTGCACTGAACCATCTTTCACACTGGACAGCACAGAGTAAGTAGACTATCATTGGATTTCCTTTGGACACTCATAGGATTTTCTCTGGAAATTGTTTAGGACAAACTTTAAGACACTCACAGGATTTTTTTGCATTTTTTGACACCGCACATATTATTCACATTTTTCACTGATCTACCTTTTTTTCACATTTTTTCTATTTTTACAATTTTTTAATTTTGATATTGAGTATTCTAACACAGTCACTCACTATTAATAGTTTGATTTTTTTCAGGAACTCACTTGGACATTATCTATTGGACATTTATTATTATTTATTTTTTATTACTTCTTACCATTTTTAAATTGTATTCAATGTCTTTTATTAGGTCCCTTTGGTAACTCATTGGGACACACTGTACCACATTGGGACACACCGTAACAGTCTGTTCCTCACCACAGAGATTGATTGTTTTTAGACTTTTAGATCATTGTTTTTATAATTTTAGCGTGGATCCATGCAGTTGTAATATTATATTTATATGTAAATATATGTAATAAATCCTTATTTTAACCTTAGCCTCCGTATTGTTGGCGCCTGAGTATACCCTTTGCACTTCAGTAATAGCTTTACACACACACACACACAATCAAAAGGATTTAGCGTCTAATGGAGGCAAGTTCCGACTAGTCCGTCACCAACAACAGCTGTTTCATACATTGTTACATGTAGTCTTCAAAACTGCTAGCCAGGACGGAGTATCTTAGTACTTAAAGTCAGTTGTTGTCTCCACTAACTCATGCAATAGTAGACACAAGATGAACCTTATGTCCTTATAATAAAATAGCAGCAATGAAATATACAATGAAAATACAATAAGAAATAGTGAGCGATAGTAAACACAGGACACGAGTTGTGTCTATGTCCTCATAATAGAATCGCAATATTAAAATACAAACAGTATACAATATGAGTAGTACACAACATATAAGACGAATAATTTCATGATACATATGACTCAAATAACAGAAGTGCACATTCTATACAGGTGTCACCGTGCTATCGTTTATCCGTGTATCATTAGGCGGTGACTTTCGACACGGTAAACGGTGCGTCTTACACCTGCGTATATGTACTTATAATAGAGTTGCAATGACAAGACAAAACATAAATAGCAGCAATAAGGTACTGGTCTCAACCAAGACTACAGAGGGCCAAATTAAACCTTAAACCTAAACCTTAAATTCCGCGGAGGTCTCCCTAGACACTTTTTACCCACGCGGGTTCTACCAAAGACAAAAAAAAATTCCCCAAATAACTGGATATCGATCTTAATGGGCCTTCTACAGGGCACAGAAATCAAGTCACAATATATAGACAAAATTACTCACCCTGTTGAAGGCTCCCGATTGATCGATCCCACTTCTGATCACCAGACTGTTAGGAATTATCCCGGGGCAATATTGGAAGATGAGTCTTGGAGGAAAGCAGTGACCTTCTCGGACGTCCGGGAAACAATTACCAAAATAACACACACAGGCAGGTTATCATTAGCAAATGTTCCGTTTATTCTGGGACCAAAAGCACAATATATAGACATGGATACACGTAGGCATCTCTGGTGCGTAACATCATCTTATTGGCTAAGCAAAATACAGTAATATATTTCCTAATGGCCTTATTTGGCATACAGCATAACATATCATAATAGAAAATAATATATGAAAAAAGTACAGACAGAAACATGTATATTTTGCAGCTACAGGAAATAATGTAGGTGGGTGCTGCTCTGTGACATTTGCGGTTTTAGCTTACAAGAAGCACCTGGGTTTGTTTGGCTTTGAAAAAAGTACCTTATTTCCTGTTCAGACACAGACAGATCAGCAACTGAAATTTGCAAATGTAACTGATATTACAAGTGTCTTAGAAGAAATGATATTACGAATGGAGTGCAGAAAAAATGATATTACGAATGGAGTGCAGAAAAAATACATCAGTGCATAACATTATAGATAATGTAAAATAAGTACATAGGTAAAGTGTGCAACACAAATAAGTGATGTTCCCTGACAGCCTCTAGATCCTGCAATGAACCCCCAGATGAATAGGAGGTCATTGATGAATTGCCTGTACCACATTATCTTCTGCCTGTATGGGTTCTGTTCTCCCAAGACGTGGAAGTGCTTCCACAAACCCATAAACAGGTTGGCATGGGAATTTCTCGCACACCGAATAGTACTAGAGTTAGAGGATTGTTAGGAAAGTGGCTGATTAGTGTACACGTATTATATTTAATTAACATACCGCCCACCCCCTCACCCCTTCTCTCTTCCCAAGAGATCAGGTAACTAGGGACACAATCCATTGCTAACATGCCCATAACGTTCCTGAGAGGTAACCAGGGACACAATCCATTGCTAACATGCCCTGATTGGTCTGCCTTGTTGACGGACAAGGCATGGGTTTGTATAGCAAAATGGAAAGGGGGAGGTTTAGTTTAAGCTCCGCTCTCAAGACAGACAAAGTTCACTTGAGGCAAAAGCAAGGGGAGTGTTCATACTGATGCCCGGATGGATAGGGCAGTGCAAGCTATACACATATAGCGAAAATAACAGCACACACAGTTTTGACAAGAAGAGGAGCAAACAACAGCACTTATTGGGAGCAACACAGTATGAGAGTTCATATAGATTTTTACTTAGATGTATGACTACATAATGGTAGGGGTAGTAAGCGCAAGGTATATTCGTATTGTTGAATAAGGACATAGCCTCCAGTGTTCACATTAGAGGTGCATTTGTTTACAGCTGGTAGAAAGAGAGGAATGGGAAACTGGGTAGTCTGATTGGTTCAGGAGAGGGAGGAAAGTTAACCCTCCAACAATGAGCAATCAATTTAATGTTTTTAAGTTTGCAAGTCATGAATTGATTTTAAGCAGGCTAGGAGCAAGGCAACAAGCCAAAACCGTTCAGCCTTTTTTTCATTTGACAAACACTGTATTTTACCCTCAGGGTGTGAGCACCCTGTAAAATTACCAATAAAGCTATTTATTTTAACCCCCATGCTTGGTGCTCCTGCGACATTTTTAAATTTTTATTTTTGTATCTATGCTAAAAGTATCTTAGAGTGCTAACAATACGCCAGAGTGCAAGCCATGTTGAGCACAGTGAATCACCTGGCTGTGTTTTAAAGCAAAAAAAGGATACAGTGCAACAACTTTGGCTACAAAAGATTTATTGGAAACTTTTCCAAACCAGGAGGCGGAACCAAGGCCAGCTGAGTTTATCATACTCGTGGGAGGAAACGAGCTCTCAGTGAAAGAGAGGCCTGGATGGCGTTCAGCAATGCCGTATAAACCGATCCTGGAAAAAATTACTCACATCTATAAAGAAAGATAATTTTTCACAGTTCATCTAAAAAGGGTGTAAGCCATTTGGACAGACCTTAAGAGCGGTGTAAATACTGTGGTCATTTTCAATTTTCGGGCATCGCCTTTGATGTTGGTTATAGATACACAAGTAATCTTTTGTGAAGCCTGCCTGTCAGTATGAACTAACCATTGGGACCGACCTAAAGTGCGGTGTTAATTCTACAGTCAGTTGTTCGCCAACTTTGGAGTCTTACTTTCAAGGACTGTTTACTTTTCATTGTACACTGTATAATTGCCTGCATACATAGTGAATTTAGCTCTTTTGAAACAGAACAGTTTCTTTAATCTGGGCTTTATGATCTGTCTCAATTGCTCTTGAATAGTGTTGGGTCATTATAATCTATGGTATTATATGTATCTGTTCTAAAATATTATGAGTATGGCAACTCTAGGTACTTATTTAGCTATAATTATGCATAGCATTTATTATGTTTCATGCATAGTTGCCTTATGTGTTTACTAGGCTGATTGGTAGAACTGGATTTTGGAATATGCTTTACAATGATTTCAGGGAGATCATGATATGGTTATTTGATCGATTAATTAATAAAAATAAGCTTTAATATATAAAAGAGTGCTGTATTCCCTTTCTTTGTAAGAAAGAGGTTAATTCCTCCTTACAATATTCTTTCTTGACAATTTTCAAAATAAATGAACTCTTAAAGGGTCTGCACCATTACCTTTATTATATAAGGTTTTTTTTTTTAGACAGAAGTCTCTTGCATATATATAAATTATGAACACGTGAAACTCTCTCTCCATCTTTTAAGATTTTATATATAAACAAAAGTGGAGAAACAATTTATACAGTCTTTTGGAAAGATTTCTTCTGTTACCATGGAGCTCAAAGTTGCTCCACTTAACAGAAAAACATAAATTATGCTTACCTGATAATTGAATTTCCATCGTGGGGAGGAGAGTCCACGGCTTCATTCATTACTTGTGGGAATTAGGAATCTGGCCACCTGGAGGAGGCAAAGACACCCCAGCCAAAGGCCTAAATATCTCCCCCACTCCCCTCATCCCCCAGTAATTCTGCCGAGAGAACAAGGAACAGTAGGAGAAACATCAGAGTATAAATGGTGCCAGAAGATAAATTAAATTTAGGTCCGCCAACCGGAGAAATGGGTAGGAGCCGTGGACTCTCCTCTCCACGATGGAAATTAAATTATCAGGTAAGCATAATTTATGTTTTTCATCTAAAGGGGAGGAGAGTCCACAGCTTCATTCATTATTTGTGGAAAACAAATACCCAAGCTCTAGAGGACACTGAATGAACAAACAGGAGGGTAAAAGGGAGGCGGACCCTTACCTGAGGGCAACACAGCCTGCAAAATCTTTCTCCCAAAAACTGCCTCTGATGAAGCAAAAAGGACAAAGAAGTGGAAGAGGCTCTCTGCCCCTTGCGTCTCGCTGAATACACTACAAAAAGAGATGTAGACTTTCTGAAATCCTTCATAGACTGAAGATACAACTTCAATGCTCGAACCACATCCAAATTACGAAGTAACCTCTCCTTAGGGGAAGAAGAGTTAGGACACAAAGAAGGAACAACTATTTCCTGATTGATGTTACGGTTAGACACAACCATGGGAAGAAATCCTAAACCAGTGCGAAGAACAGCCTTATCAGCATGAAAAAAACAGATAAGGAGGCTCACATTGTAAGGCCGCCAACTCAGATACTCTGCGTACCGATGCAATAACCAACAGGAAGAGAACCTTCCAAGAAAGAATCTTAATGTCAATAGAGTGCATAGGTTGAAACTGAACCCTCTGCAACACCTTAAGAACCAAGTTCAAGCTCCAGGGTGGAGTAGAATGTCTAAAGACAGGCCTGATTCTAGACAGGGCCTAAACAAAAGACTGAATATCAGGAAGCTCCGTGAGCTTCTTGTGCAACAAAACAGATTACACAGAAATCGGTCCCTTTAAGGAACTGGCAGCAAGCCCCTTCTCCAACCCATCCTGGAAAAAGTATAGAATCTTGGATAACTTCACCTTGTGCCAAGGATATCCATGTTTCTGACATCAGGACAAGTAAGTCCTCCACACCCTATGATAGATGCAACGAGTGACCGGCTTCCTGGCCTGAACGAGAGTATCAATCACTCTCTCAGAGAATTCTCTCTTGGTTAAGACTAAGCATTCAATTTCCACTCAGTCAGCTTCAGAGAATCTAGTTTTTGATGATGGAAGGGACCCTGTACCAGCAGATCCCTGCGATAGGGTAACCTCCATGGCGGAGAAGATGACATCCCCCCCACCACGTCCTCCGCGACCACGCCGGAGCAATCAAAATAGCTGAAGTTCGCTCCTGCTTGATGCGGACCACTACCAGAAGTAGAAGTGGCAACGGCGGAAAAAAATGGAAACTAGGTTGAACCCCCAAGGCACTGCTAATGCATTGACCAGCTCTGCCTGGGGATCCCTGTACCACAACCTGTATTTGGGTAGCTTGCAATTGAGTCTGGACACCATGAGATCTATCTCCGGCGTCCCCCATCTGTGACAGATTAGCGCAAACACCTCGGATGGAGAGACCATTCCCCCGGATAAAAGGATTGTCTTCTGAGAAAATCAGCTTCCCAGTTGTCCACGCCCGGAATGTGAATTGATGATAGTGAGCAGTTGTGGAACTCTGCCCATACCAATATCTGAGATAACTCCGCCATTGCTATAGAGCTTCTTGTCCCCACCTGATGGTTGATATAGGCCACCAAGGTAATGTTGTCTGTCTGGAATCTGATTAAGCTGAATGACCCCAGGAGGGGATCGCTCGAAATTCCAGAATATTGATCGGGAGGAGAGACTCTCAAGTCCACCTTGCTTGTGCCATCCTGGCCCCCCAAACAGCTCCCCATCCTGCCAGACTTGCGTCCGTGGTCACAATCTCCCAGGACAGTCTCAGGAAGGATGTCCCTTGGGACAGTTATTCCAGATGGACCCACCAGGAGAGGGAGTACCTCGTCCGAACATCCAGAGAAATCTGTTGGGATAGATCTGAGTGATCGCCTTTCCACTGCCTCAACATACACAGCTGAAGAGGTCTGAGGTGTAACCTGGTGAATAGAATGACATCGATACTGGATACCATGAGCCCAATCACCTCCATACACTGAGCCACAGAAGGTCTGGAGGAGGCATGAAGGGCAAGACAGGTGGATGCAAATTTTATGCATCGCTGATCTGTGAGAAATATCTTCATGGATATAGAGTCTATTATTGTGCCCAAGAATTTCAACCTGTTGCTGGGAACCAGGGAACTCTTTCCTGAACTTATCTTCCATCCATGAGACTGGACGAGAAGAAGAAAAGCCCTCAAGTGTTCCTCTGTGAGACTGAACGACGGCGCATGGACTAGGATGTCGTCCAGATAGTGTGCCACAGCAAGGCCTCTGGATCTTGCTACAGAACCTTCATGAAGACTCTCGGGCCATCACCAGACCGAAGGGAAGGGCCAAAAACTGGAAATGTTGGTCCAGAAATCTCAGGAACCTGAAGTGATCCCTGTTGATTGGTACATGAAGGTAGACATCCTTCAACTATTGTTGTCATGAATTGTCCCTCTTGAACTAGGGGCAGAATAGATCTGATCATTTCCATTTTGAACAATGCAACTGCCAGAAATTTGTTTAAACATTTTAGGTCCAGAATCGTGTGGAACGTGCCCTCCTTCTTTGGGACCAAAAAAAGGTTTGAATAGTACCCTAGACCTATTTCTGCTGTAGGTATTGGTACAATTACTCTGAGAGAAGAGAGATCCCTCACACATTCTAGAAAGGCGTCCCTCTTCTCTGGTCTTGAAGACAGGTTTGACAAGAGGAATCTGCCCCTGGGCGGATGAGATCTGAAACCTATCCTGTAACCCTGGGTGATGACCTCCCGAACCCAAGGGTCCTGCACATCCTGCAACCAGGATTCAGAGAAGAGAAATAATATGCCCCCTACTCTGTCCGTTTACTGGTCGGGGGCTGCCCTTTCATGCTGATTTTGTCTTGGTGGGCTTCTTGTTCTGCTTGGACTTATTCCAGGATTGAGCTGGCTTCCAAGCTCCTTTGGACTGCTCTGCTTTCGCTGCGGGCTGCTGGTGATGGGCCTTGTCCTGTGGCAGGAAGGCACCCTTGCCTTCCGTAACTGTGGATATGATCGAGTCCAGTCCTGGATCAAATAGGATCTTTCCCTGAAAGGGAAGGGATAGAAGCCTAGATTTAGAGGTCATGTCCACAGACCATGACTTCCGCCACAGAGCCCTACGGGCTAGGACGGTAAAACCTGAAATTTTTGCATTCATGCGAATAATATGCATATTGGCGTCACAAATGAAAGAATTAGCTACCCTCAAGGTCTTAATTCTATCCTGAATCTCTTTAAGGGGAGTCTCCCTCTCGACCATCTCAGACAGGGATTTGCACCAATATGTCATAGCTACGGCTACTGCAGCTACCGCCGCCGCCGGCTGAAAAACAAACCCTATGTGCTGAAACATCCTTCTCAACATGTTTTCTAACTTTTTATCCATGGACTCTTTAAACGACGAACTATCCTCAAGAGGGATCGTCATACGCTTTGCGAGCGTGGAGATAGCACCATCCACCTTAGGGACAGTCCCCCATAGCTCGAGCTGAGAGTCCGGAATGGGGAACAGTTTCTTAAAAGAAGAGGAGGGGGAAAAGGATGAACCCAATTTCTCCCATTCATTCTTAATAATGTTATCCATCTTAGCAGGAACCTGGAAGGTCTGAGGCACCACCCTGTCCTCCAGAACCTACAAAGCAAGCACTTGCTTCAGTAGAAAGCGTAAATTTTCCATTCTAAAAATAAAGTCTGGTTCCTCCAGAGCCGGAGATTTAAATGACACAGACACTGACCCAGAAGGAATGTCCTCCGAATAGTCTGAGTTGTCCTCATCAGTGAATAACCTATCTGAGCTATCCATTGGAGTAGATGACCCCTGGGCCGGGCCACAATATTTTACCCTACGCTTGCGCTTAGCAGAGCGTGGTAAGGCACTAATCACTGCAGACACCGCCGTTTGCAGCTGATCCGCAAAATCTGACGGCCAGCGGCCCTCTCCCTCAGTAGGATTAATTATGCCCTGGAGAGCTGCATGTGTAATCGGGAGATGAATGTAGGGAACGCACCTCACGGGACAAAGAGCCCTCAGAGGTGGATGGCTCAGTAGTACTAAACATCTTATTCTTTCTAGATGTAGTAATCTTATTAAGGCATGTGGAACAGAGTTGAGCAGGCGAATCTACCAAAACCTCCTTACAATAAACACAGGTATTAGACTTTGTTAAAGAGGGAGTGCCCTCCAACACTTTAGAGTCCTCCATAGCTTACTCTTTTATTACGGACTAGATATACTATATAAATGGCACCGGGGCACTCACCACTTCCTTAAACCCGGACCACAGAAAAACCCGCTTTGTCTCCTGCAACCGCCGGACAAGAAGAGGAAGTTGAATAAGCCCCACCCAGTCACATGGAGTGCCTCACATGACTTCCCCTGCACTAGGGAGCATAAAACATGCCAAATCGGCTGCGTAAGAACTTCCAAACATGACACCTGTATTCCACCATTGCCAGAGCCTCATCTCACACATATTACAGCAATGACACAACAATAACATTATGTACAAACCCCCCCTGTTTAATAATCCCCCTTCCAGGGATATTAACCCTTGATTCTATAAAGATAAAAGGCGTCACACTGTGACCCTGTCTTCTTGCGTTATCATTATGTATAAAAAAAAATGAAACAATCTTACCAGAATCTATGCCGTGGAACAGGAACACGGCCCGTCAAGTTTGACAGTGTAGTAGCATCGCTCCTGATTGCTTATGGAGCTGCTTATGTGAGTTGGGATGGTTTCAGAGAAAGACTCTCCTTGCATCTCGGGACTCTAACTTTCACCCATGCTCCCACTGAGAGACGGACAGGACTACTTAAAACTCCAGTCCCATTTCGAAGAGTACTACCCTCCATAAGAGACTACTCCGAATCTTCTGACACTTCTCTGCCAACCTCCTGTGACGAAAGGCAAAAAATTACTGGGGGATGAGGGGAGTGGGGGAGGTATTTAAGCCTTTGGCAGGGGTGTCTTTGCCTCCTCCTGGGGGCCAGGTTCTTAATTCCCACAAGTAATGAATGAAGCCTCTCCTCCCCTTTAGATGGAAATTACACGCTTTGCAACTAGTATCTCTGCACCTATACATAGCCAAGAACTTTGGTCAGTCCTGTTAGATCTAAATTATGAGGGAGACAAATGATTACCAAATGGATCTATTTTTTTCTATAGGAACAGCGGAAGCCCTTTATTTACTGTGGGCTAGATTACAAGTGGAGTGCAATTCTAACGTGCGCCCGTTAAGGGACAAATGTGCCCATTTACGGGTGCATGATAAATAACCAGCCATTACAAGTTGCTGGTTAATGCTCTCACCAACTCATGGAAGCACTTTGCGCTAAGCGTAATTAACCAGAGGTCAGACCTCTGGTAATTAAATTAAAGTTGCCCCAATTGTCCACAAAATAAAGTTGACAGTTCCTTTTAATAAAAAATATATATAAGCATTTTATTATTTTATTAAAACACTGCATAAAGCAGTTATAAAGGGTTAAAGTGAAGGGATGTGGCGTGTTAGAGAAAAACGGCACTGAAAGTTTATGGGGACTGTGTTTTCACTTTAAATATATATGTATATGCTTATATACATATATACTTCTGATTAATGTGTGTACATACACATAGAAACACATAAATATATATGTATATATTCATATACATATAGTCATGGCCAAAAATGTTGGCAACCCTGCATTTTTGTCAGGTAATGCACCACTTCGCCCAGAAAATTGTTGCAATTACAAATGTTTAGGCATTCTCATGTTTATTTATTTTGTTTGTATTGGTATGACACAAAAAAAGTGGAGAAAAAAAAAGCCAAATCTGACATATTCCATGCAAAACTCCAAAAATGGACTGGACAAAAATATTGACACCTTCTCATTGTAAGAAATAATTGCATTTAAACTTTGTAATGCTCCTGTAATTTGTAATTAAACTCACTTGTATCAATTAACAGCTGAGTGACAATATAGAAATCACACCGGCAACCAGTTAAAATGGTCAAATATGTACTCAACCTTTCTGTTGTGTGCCTCTGTGTGCCACACTGAGCATGGAGAAGAGAAAGAGCAGCAAATAATTATCTGAGGATTTGAGAACAAAAATTGTGAAAAAGCATGGACAATCTCAATTTTACAAGTCCATCTTCAGAGATCTTAATGTTCCTGTGTCCAGTGTGTGCAACATTGTCAAGAAGTTTACAGCCCATGGTACTGTAGCTAACCTCCCTGGATGTGGACGAAAGAGAAAAATTGGGGTTGCTTTGCTGCTTCAGGCACTGGATGTCTTGACTATGTGCATGGAATTATGAAATCTAAAGACTACCAAAGAATTATGTGGTGCAATGTAGTGCCCAGTGTCAGAAAGTTGGGTCTCCGTCAGAGGTAATGGGTTTTACAGCAGGACAATGACCCAAAGCACACATCAAAAAGCACCCAGAAATGGTTTAAGACAGAGCGCTGGAGAGTACTGAACTGGCCAGCAATGAATCCAGATCTCAATCCCATAGAGCACCTGTGGAGAGATCTCAAAACAGCAGTTCGGAAAAGGAACCCTTCCAATCTGAGAAACCTGGAGCAGTTGGCAAAAGAAGAGTGGTCCAAAATTCCAGTAGAGAAGTGTAAGAAACTCATTGATGGTTACAGGAAGCAATTGATTTCAGTTATTTTTTTTCCAAGGGGTGTGCTACCAAATATTAAATTAAGGGTGCCAATAATTTTGTCCAGTCCATTTTTGTCTTTTGCGTGGAATGGTCAGGATGATTGCTGTCCGCCACCTCAGAGGTGTCAGACAAGATAAGGAGCAGTGGTCTTAAGACCGCTGCTTCTTAATTTATATTTTCGGCAAACCAAAAGGCTCACGCGGAATAAGCAGCATCCACTGCTTCATAAATATACCCCAATGTGTCAGATTTGGGTTTTTTTCTCTCCACTTTTTGTGTGTCATACCAATACAAACAAAATAAATAAACATAAGAATGCCTAAACATTTGTAATTGCAACAACTTTCTGGGTGAAGTGGTGCATTATCTGACAGAAATGCAGGTATGCCAATATTTTTAGCCATGACTGTATATATTTTTAATTTGCTGCCCAAAGCTGCGCAAATTACCCCCTGCACTAGGTGCCTTGCCGTGTCTTGCAGCATAAGAACAAGGCTCCCGTTGGAGCCCATGGAAGCGCAAGGCATCCAGGCAATTACACCTGACTTGTAATACCAGCGCACATTTGTGTGCGCTGGTATTACTGAGTGGAGTGCAAATATCGTGCTTGCAAAAGCGCAATTTTGCCCTCCACTCGTAATCTAGGCCTAAATCAGTAAGCTTATCATCAGCAGCTAATAAAGGGGAGTGTTTACGTATGATCCTGCAAACCTCGAAATAATGGGCACTATGCTCAAGGGTCACTCCATACAATGTATACTTTATAGATCATTAGTTAGGCCTTATCTTAAGTATTGTGTGCAGTTCTGGGGGCCATACCTTCAGAAAGATATTAACAAACTTGAATCTGTGCAAAGGAGGGCTACCAAAATGGTACATGGTCTAAAAAATAAAACTTACCAGGATAGGTTCAATGACCTAAATACGTATAGCTTAGAAGAGAGAAGGGAAAGAGGTGATATGATAGCAACTATCAAGTACGTTAAAGGGCTTAGTAAAACTGAGGCTGTGGGATTTTACATAAAATGGAAAATTCAAGAACAAGGGGTCATGATCTCAAGCTGAAGGGTAGTAGATTTAGGAGTAATTTGAGGAAGCACTTTAGAAAGAGTGATTGATTTATGTAGTAGCGACAAACAGTGTCGGGGACCTTAAAAATGCCTGGGACAAGCATAAGGCTATCCTACGAACTAGATAGGTTTATACTGTTAGGTTATATCGGGCAGACTTGCTGGGCCTATGGCTCTTATCTGCCGTCAATATCTATGTTTCTATGTTTCTAATTTTTGGGCTTTTAGTGTTTGTCATTTTTGTATTGTTATTCTCAAACATGGCAGATCTGTGTATGGCTGAGACCTCACATTCTGCTCTAATAACAACACCCTCTCTGCCCTAATAACAACACACTATCTGTTCTAATAACAACACCCTTTAATTGGCCTCTCCAGAAGCCCATGTGTTAAAAGGCTAGCTTGTAAATTATACAAATCTTTCTTAGAGCAATTGCATTTAAGCCTAATGAATTATACTTTGGCAGCAGCGTAAGGTACAGTACATGCTGTGGATGACAACTTTTGGCATAAAGAGATGACAGAAATCAGATCCCCTTAAACATCTGCTGAAATGTATACCACTTAAAGGGAAAGTGTACTCTAATATTTTCTTCCATTTATTGTGTTCCCAGTTATCCATTTTACCTACTGGAGTGTATTAAGGGCTAGATTACAAGTGGAGCGGTATCCTGCGTTTTCGCTATAGCCAGAAATGACGTACAGATCATATGATCTGTATGTCACTTCAGGCTGCGTCTGATGTTACGCCACTTCCGGCTGTTTAGAGATCCGAGATCATGATACACGGAAGATGACGTTAGTATATGTGAGTCATTTTTTTCTTTCTCCTTGTCCCACACAAATATATTGGCCTTATAGAACTCAGGATGTGGGCAAATATAACCCCAGAGACAAATGAAATACATCTCACACAAAACGGAGGTGTTGCTATGGTAACAGTGTCACTTCCTATTGACAAGATCTCCCTATTTTTAGAGTGGCCATTAGAAAGTGTCACTAGGACTTGCCCTAACACATTGGTGCCAAAGTTTATTGGGTAAAGAACACTTCTCATTCAATATATAAAGGCTACCAGTACACACCATATTTAGTCTTTATAAAGGCCTAACATAAGGTATTGACAGTATATGGTAAGCCTATTTCTGAATATTTCAACTGTTCTTAGCAGTATTGCACTATTGTTTTCATTGTATTTTTACTTTTAGGTCTCCTTAGCACACAATACCTAGAAGAAGAGCTTTGGATAACTCCAGACTTACCATAGTTAGGATTTAACAAGCACACAGCCACCTTAGGATTATTTTTTGCTGTTTTTCACTACAATTTGTTGGTACATTTTCAACGCATTTTTTCACTACAATTTTTGGTACATTTTTTAACACTTTTTGGATTGCGGATCACTTTTTTTCACCTTTCTTTCAAATGTTTTCACGACCAAAGGATTTTTATTTCACCTATTCTTTCATCGAGGATTCACATTCCCCATCACACGAGGATAGACTTTCAATACACATGTATTTTATTTAGGCATAACTTCTTTTATTTTTATTTAGGCATAACTTTCGGCTAGATTACTAATTTTGCTGTATGAGGTGTGTGGTGTTAACTTGCACGTTATTGTCAACGCTCACTTACCTGCAGCGCTGGTATTACAGGTTTTCAGAAACCTGGCGTTAAAAGGCAAGAAGTGAGCATAGAGCAAAATTGTGCTCCATACCGCACTCCAATACCAGCGCTGCTTAAGTCAGCGGTGAGCTGGTTGTACGTGCTCGTGTACGATTTCCCCATAGACATCAGTAGGGAGAGCCGGCTGAAAAAAGCCTAACACCTGCAAAAAAGCAGCGTGAAGCTCCGTAACGCGGCCCCATTGATTCCTATGGGGAAACAAATTTTATGTTTACACCTAACAACCTAACATGAACCCAGAGTCTAAACACCCCTAATCTTACACTTATTAACCCCTAATCTGCCACCCCCAATGTCGCTGCCACCTACCTACACTTATTAACCCCTAATCTGCTGCCCCCAATGTTGCTGCCACTATAATAAACATATTAACCCCTAAACCGCCATACTCCCGCATCACAAACACTAGTTAAATATTATTAACCCCTAATCTGCCACTCCTAACATCGCCGTCACCTACCTACATTTATTAACCCCTAATCTGACACCCCCAACGTCACAGCCACTATACAGGTAGCCCTCAGTTTACGCCGGGGTTAGGTTCCAGAAGGAATGGTTGTAAATCGAAACCGTTGTAAATTGAAACCCAGTTTATAATGTAAGTCAATGGGAAGTGAGGGAGTTAGGTTCCAGGCCCCTCTCAAAATTGTCATAAGTAAAACCTAATACATTATTTTTAAAGCTTTGAAATGAAGACTTTACATGCTAAACAGCATTATAAACCTAATTAAAATAATCACACAACACAGAATATATAATTAAACTAAGTTAAATGAACAAAAACATTTGCTAAACAGCATTATAAACCTAATAAAATAATCACACAACACAGACTTTACTTGCATTATTCTGCAAACAGTTCTTTCTCTACATTCCAATCTGGACTGATTTATAGACAGGACAATCTTGTTGCTTTGAAAACTGCTCAATAGCTCAGGTCTGGTTAAACTGATTAATTTCAGCTTGCTTGGCTTGCATATCTTTGCTGCAACACAAGCGGACAGCTCCACCTACTGGCTTTTCTAATCAATGCACTGCTTCTCAATGCTTTTCAATAGCAGTCACATGACTGAAAAAAAAAGGTTGTTATTCTGAAACGGTGCAAATTGAACCGTTGTAAATTGAGGGCCACATGTATTATATTTATTAACCCCTAAATCTAAGTCTAACCCTAACACCCCCTAACTTAAATATAATTCAAATAAATCTAAATAAAAAATCCTATCATTAACTAAATTATTCCTATTTTAAACTAAATTCTTACCTATAAAATAAACCCTAAACTAGCTACAATATAACTAATAGTTACATTGTATCTATCTAAGGGTTTATTTTTATTTTACAGGCAAGTTTGTATTTATTTTAACTAGGTAGAATAGTTACTAAATAGCTATTAACTATTTAATAACTACCTAGCTACCTGTAATTTAGTGTTTGCTTTTTTTGTAATTTAGCTAATTTTATTTAATTTAGTTAATTGTATTTAATTTAGGTAATTTATTTAATTGTAGTGTAGTGTTAGGTGTTAGTGTAACTTAGGTTAGGTTTTATTTTACAGGTAAATTTGTACTTATTTTAGATAGGTAGCTATTAAATAGTTAATAACTATTTAGTAACTATTCTACCTAGTTAAAATAAATACAAACTTGCCTGTAAAATAAAAATAAAGCCTAAGATAGCTACAATGTAACTATTAGTAGCTAGTTTAGGGTTTATTTTATAGGTAAGTATTTAGTTTTAAATAGGAATTATTTAGGTAATGATAGTAATTTGTATTTATGTTTATTTAAATTATATTTAAGTTAGGGGGTGTTAGGGTTAGGGTTAGACTTAGATTTAGGGGTTAATACATTTAATATAGTGGCAGCGACGTTGGGGGCGGCAGATTAGGGTTTAATAAATGTAGGTAGGTGGCGGCGATGTTAGGGACAGCAGATTAGGGGTTAATAATATTTAACTAATGTTTGCAAGGCGGGAGTGCAGCGGTTTAGGGGTTAATATGTTTATTATAGTGACGGCGATGTCTGGAGTGGCAGGAGTTAATAGTTTTATTTTAGGGTTTGCGATGCGGGAGGGCCTCGGTTTAGGGGTTAATAGGTAGTTTATGGGTGTTAATGTACTTTTTAGCACTTTAGTTATGAGTTTTATGCTACAGCTTTGTAGGGTAAAACTCATAACTACTGACTAAAATACGGTACGAATCTTGACGGGGTAGGGTGTAACGCTCACTTTTTGGCCTCCCAGGACAAGCTTGTAATACCAGCGCTATGAAAGTCCCATAGAAAAAAGACTATATGCAATTTGCGTAAGTTGATTTGCGGTAAGGCCAAAAAAGTGTGCAGTGCCCCTAAATCTGCAAGACTCGTAATACCAGCGGGAGTAAAAAAGCAGCGTTATGAGGCTTAACGCTGCTTTTTTACTCATAACGCAAGACTCGTAATTAGTGATGTCCCGAACTGTTTGCCCGCGAACGGTTCACAGCAATCATAGCTTGTTCGCGTTCGCGTTTGTGGGCGAACACATGGCAATGTTCGATCCGCCCCTATGTGTCATCATTGAGGAAACTTTGACCCTTTATGTCACAGCCGCCTGACACATTAGAGCCAATCAACATCAGACACTCCCTCACAGACCCTCCCAGCTACTCGGAATCCACCATTTTAGACTCATAACGACCTTGCTTTCTTAATGAGAGGATGTGTTGTGTTTTTGCTCCTGACATTAATAGGAAAAACATAGCTAGGCTAGTGTATTTACAGTCCAGAAGGACTCCACTCATCTCTGCTGCAAGCACAGCACCCCAAAAAGCCCTTTTTAGGGCTATATTTCGTGCCGTTTTTTTTTTTTTCATTTTTTTTTTATTAGCATTTGCCTGGCTTTCAGGCTGTGTGTTTAAGGCTCACAGCATATGCTGTGATTACTGCCACCACTGATATCTCCCTAACAACATTAGTTTAAATTTAACTAACAAAAAAATTTAATTATTTTGCTAGTGTAATTTTTTTTCATTTTCTATCAGGCCAGTGTCACACAGCATATACTCTGGTTCATTGCTCTGTGCCAGCCAGCAGCCACCAGTGTTAATATCCGTTTATAACATTATTTTAAATTTAAAATATATATATATATATATATTTTGCTAGTGTAATCTAATTACATTTACTATCAGGCCTGTGTCTGTCAGGCTCACTCAGCATTAATATACCTCATTTTTTTTCAGTCTTTTGGTTAATTGGTCTGTGCCAGGCAGCCACCCAGCACTCATATCTTCTTCACCTTAATTTAAATATAAAAAAAAAGAAGTTTAAATTTGTTTGATAGTGTAATCTAATATAATTTTCTATCCGGCCTGTGTGTTTTGCTGACATACAGAGCCTACTGTGTTTACTTGCTGCCCTCCCTAGTCTATGAGCCACGACTCATATGTGTTTAACCTTTTTTTAATTCCCCCCCCAAAAAAATAATTTAAATCATTTTTCTAGTGTAATCTAATAGTATTTTCTATCAGGCGTGTGTGTATCTGACTTACAGAGCCTACTGTTTTTAATAGCTGCCCTTCCAAGGCTATCAGCCACGACTCATATGTATGTGCTTAACCTTTTTCTTTAAATTCCCCAAAAAAAGTCTTTAAATCATTATGCTAGTGTAATCTAATTTTATTTTCTATCAGGCCTGTGTCTGTCTATCTGACTTACACAGCATACTGTTGTTAATTTCTGCCCTACGTAGCAGCCAGCCAGTGCGACCACTCATAGAGTCATATGTGCATTGCACTTCTTAACATAATTCTGATATTAACATCTAAAATTTAAAAATATTTTGCTAGTGTAATCTAACTTAATTTTCTATCAGGCCTGTGTTTTTGTCACTTACACAGCATACTGTGTTAAATTGCTGCCCTACCTACCATCCACGATTCATACCTGCCAGCCTGTTTGCCAGGCCCAACTAGCCAATTAGTGGCACCAATCATAATTCTTCTAACAGTATATTAAAAAATAAAAATCATTATTTTTTGGACTGCAAATATTCAGTCTCCTAGTGCCATTGAATTGCATTTACCTCCTGCCTGCCACTGCCAACCTTTTATGCCAGGCCGTCTAGCCAACTATTTACACCAATCATAATTGTTGTCACAGACAGTATAGTTACTATTTAAAATTAAAAAAATTTTGATTGTTGATCTTAATCCTCAGTTTGCTCGTGCCATAGAATTGCACTTTTCTACTGCCTTCCAAGCCTGTGTGCCAGGCCTACTTGAAAAATATTTACACCAATCATATTTGTTGTCACAGTATTCTTAATAATTAAAAATTAAAAATTTTGGTAATAGTTGTTGTGAATCCTCAGTTTGCTGGTGCCATTGAATTGCACTTTCCTCCTGCCTTGCAGCCTGCTGTGTGCCAGGCCCACCTAGCCAATTATTGCCAGCAATCATATTTCTTTTAACAGTATTGCAAAAATTGTCAATCATCACTGTTTTGACTGTCAGTATTCAGTCTCCTAGTGTCCTTGAATTGCATTTACCTCCTGCCTGCCAGCCTTTTGTGCCAGGCCATCTTGCCAACTATTTACACCAATCATAATTGTTGTCACAGTGTAGTTACTAATTAAAATTAAAAAATTCTTGATTGTTGATCTTAATCCTCAGTTTGCTCGTGCCCTAGAATTGCACTTTTCTACTGCCTTCCAAGCCTGTGTGCCAGGCCTACTTGAAAAATATTTACACCAATCATATTTGTCGTCACAGTATTCTTAATAATTAAAAATTAAAATTTTTGGTAATAATTGTTGTGAATCCTCAGTTTGCTGGTGCCATTGAATTGCACTTTCCTCCTGCCTTGCAGCCTGCTGTGTGCCCGGCCCACCTAGCCAATTATTGCCAGCAATCATATTTCTTTTAACAGTATTGCAAAAATTGTCAATCATCACTGTTTTGACTGTCAGTATTCAGTCTCCTAGTGCCATTGAATTGCATTTACCTCCTGCCTGCCAGCCTTTTGTGCCAGGCCATCTTGCCAACTATTTACACCAATCATAATTGTTGTCACAGTGTAGTTACTAATTAAAATTAAAAAATTCTTGATTGTTGATCTTAATCCTCAGTTTGCTCGTGCCCTAGAATTGCACTTTTCTACTGCCTTCCAAGCCTGTGTGCCAGGCCTACTTGAAAAATATTTACACCAATCATATTTGTTGTCACAGTATTCTTAATAATTAAAAATTTAAATTTTTGGTAATAGTTGTTGTGAATCCTCAGTTTGCTGGTGCCATTGAATTGCACTTTCCTCCTGACTTGCAGCCTGCTGTGTGCCCGGCCCACCTAGCCAATTATTGCCAGCAATCATATTTCTTTTAACAGTATTGCAAAAATTGTCAATCATCACTGTTTTGACTGTCAGTATTCAGTCTCCTAGTGTCATTGAATTGCATTTACCTCCTGCCTGCCAGCCTTTTGTGCCAGGCCATCTTGCCAACTATTTACACCAATCATAATTGTTGTCACAGTGTAGTTACTAATTAAAATTAAAAAATTCTTGATTGTTGATCTTAATCCTCAGTTTGCTCGTGCCCTAGAATTGCACTTTTCTACTGCCTTCCAAGCCTGTGTGCCAGGCCTACTTGAAAAATATTTACACCAATCATATTTGTTGTCACAGTATTCTTAATAATTAAAAATTTAAATTTTTGGTAATAGTTGTTGTGAATCCTCAGTTTGCTGGTGCCATTGAATTGCACTTTCCTCCTGACTTGCAGCCTGCTGTGTGCCCGGCCCACCTAGCCAATTATTGCCAGCAATCATATTTCTTTTAACAGTATTGCAAAAATTGTCAATCATCACTGTTTTGACTCTCAGTAATCAGTCTCCTAGTGTCCTTGAATTGCATCTACCTCCTGCCTGCCAGCCTTTTGTGCCAGGCCATCTTGCCAACTATTTACACCAATCATAATTGTTGTCACAGTATATTTAATAATTAAAATTAAAAAATTCTTGATTGTTGATCTTAATCCTCAGTTTGCTCGTGCCCTAGAATTGCACTTTTCTACTGCCTTCCAAGCCTGTGTGCCAGGCCTATTGAAAAATATTTACACCAATCATATTTGTTGTCACAGTATTCTTAGTAATTAAAAATTAAAATTTTTGTTAATAGTTGTTGTGAATCCTCAGTTTGCTGGTGCCAGTGAATTGCACTTTCCTCCTGCCTTGCAGCCTGCTGTGTGCCAGGCCCACCTAGCCAATTATTGCCAGCAATCATATTTCTTTTAACAGTATTGCAAAAATTGTCAATCATCACTGTTTTGACTGTCAGTAATCAGTCTCCTAGTGTCCTTGAATTGCATCTACCTCCTGCCTGCCAGCCTTTTGTGCCAGGCCATCTTGCCAACTATTTACACCAATCATAATTGTTGTCACAGTATATTTAATAATTAAAATTAAAAAATTCTTGATTGTTGCTCTTAATCCTCAGTTTGCTCGTGCCCTAGAATTGCACTTTTCTACTGCCTTCCAAGCCTGTGTGCCAGGCCTATTGAAAAATATTTACACCAATCATATTTGTTTTCACAGTATTCTTAGTAATTAAAAATTAAAATTTTTGTTAATAGTTGTTGTGAATCCTCAGTTTGCTGGTGCCAGTGAATTGCACTTTCCTCCTGCCTTGCAGCCTGCTGTGTGCCAGGCCCACCTAGCCAATTATTGCCAGCAATCATATTTCTTTTAACGGTATTGCAAAAATTGTCAATCATCACTGTTTTGACTGTCAGTAATCAGTCTCCTAGTGTCCTTGAATTGCATCTACCTCCTGCCTGCGAGGCTTTTGTGCCAGGCCGTCTTGCCAACTATTTACACCAATCATAATTTTTTGTCACAGTATAGTTACTAATTAAAATTAAAAAATTCTTGATTGTTGATGATCTTAATCCTCAGTTTGCTCGTGCCCTAGAATTGCACTTTTCTACTGCCTTCCAAGCCTGTGTGCCAGGCCTACTTGAAAAATATTTACACCAATCATATTTGTTGTCACAGTATTCTAATAATTAAAAATTTAAATTTTTGGTAATAGTTGTTGTGAATCCTCAGTTTGCTGGTGCCATTGAATTGCACTTTCCTCCTGCCTTACAGCCTGCTGTGTGCCAGGCCCACCTAGCCAATTATTGCCAGCAATCATATTTCTTTTAACAGTATTGCAAAAATTGTCAATCATCACTGTTTTGACTGTCAGTATTCAGTCTCCTAGTGTCCTTGAATTGCATTTACCTCCTGCCTGCCAGCCTTTTGTGCCAGGCCATCTTGCCAACTATTTACACCAATCATAATTGTTGTCACAGTGTAGTTACTAATTAAAATTAAAAAATTCTTGATTGTTGATCTTAATCCTCAGTTTGCTCGTGCCCTAGAATTGCACTTTTCTACTGCCTTCCAAGCCTGTGTGCCAGGCCTACTTGAAAAATATTTACACCAATCATATTTGTTGTCACAGTATTCTTAATAATTAAAAAATTAAATTTTTGGTAATAGTTGTTGTGAATCCTCAGTTTGCTGGTGCCATTGAATTGCACTTTCCTCCTGCCTTGCAGCCTGCTGTGTGCCCGGCCCACCTAGCCAATTATTGCCAGCAATCATATTTCTTTTAACAGTATTGCAAAAATTGTCAATCATCACTGTTTTGACTGTCAGTAATCAGTCTCCTAGTGCCCTTGAATTGCATCTACCTCCTGCCTGCCAGCCTTTTGTGCCAGGCCATCTTGCCAACTATTTACACCAATCATAATTGTTGTCACAGTATATTTGCTAATTAAAATTAAAAAATTCTTGATTGTTGATCTTAATCCTCAGTTTGCTCGTGCCCTAGAATTGCACTTTTCTACTGCCTTCCAAGCCTGTGTGCCAGGCCTATTGAAAAATATTTACACCAATCATATTTGTTGTCACAGTATTCTTAGTAATTAAAAATTAAAATTTTTGTTAATAGTTGTTGTGAATCCTCAGTTTGCTGGTGCCAGTGAATTGCACTTTCCTCCTGCCTTGCAGCCTGCTGTGTGCCAGGCCCACCTAGCCAATTATTGCCAGCAATCATATTTCTTTTAACGGTATTGCAAAAATTGTCAATCATCACTGTTTTGACTGTCAGTAATCAGTCTCCTAGTGTCCTTGAATTGCATCTACCTCCTGCCTGCCAGCCTTTTGTGCCAGGCCGTCTTGCCAACTATTTACACCAATCATAATTTTTTGTCACAGTATAGTTACTAATTAAAATTAAAATATTCAGTCTCCTAGTGCCATTGAATTGCATTTACCTCCTGCCTGCCACTGCCAACCTTTTATGCCAGGCCGTCTAGCCAACTATTTACACCAATCATAATTGTTGTCACAGACAGTATAGTTACTATTTAAAATTAAAAAAATTTTGATTGTTGATCTTAATCCTCAGTTTGCTCGTGCCATAGAATTGCACTTTTCTACTGCCTTCCAAGCCTGTGTGCCAGGCCTACTTGAAAAATATTTACACCAATCATATTTGTTGTCACAGTATTCTTAATAATTAAAAATTAAAAATTTTGGTAATAGTTGTTGTGAATCCTCAGTTTGCTGGTGCCATTGAATTGCACTTTCCTCCTGCCTTGCAGCCTGCTGTGTGCCAGGCCCACCTAGCCAATTATTGCCAGCAATCATATTTCTTTTAACAGTATTGCAAAAATTGTCAATAATCACTGTTTTGACTGTCAGTATTCAGTCTCCTAGTGTCCTTGAATTGCATTTACCTCCTGCCTGCCAGCCTTTTGTGCCAGGCCGTCTTGCCAACTATTTACACCAATCATAATTGTTTTGTGCCAGGCCATCTTTTTTTCTATTTCCCGGTTGCAACTAATGAACTCTGGGTTTCTAAAATCAATGCCTTTCCTGTAATCTATTATTCAAAAGGATGACATATGTCCTCTTTCATTCTGTTGTTTCGGTTGAGGCTCCGGGACCCTCTTATTAAAAAGGCCTGAGGATAAATAAGTGTACTGGGTGTCTAATCAATGTTTTTTTCTATTTCCCGGTTGCAACTAATGATCTCTGGGTTTCTAAAATCAATGCCTTTCCTGTAATCTATTATTCAAAAGGATGACATATGTCCTCTTTCATGCTGTTGTTTCGGTTGAGGCTCCGGGACCCTCTTATTAAAAAGGACTGAGGATAAATAAGTGTACTGGGTGTCTAATCAATGTTTTATTCTATTTCAAGGTTGCAAATAATGATCTGTGGGTTTCTAAAATAAATGCCTTTCCTGTAATCTATTATTCAAAAGGATGACATATGTCCTCTTTCATGCTGTTGTTTCGGTTGAGGCTCCGGGACCCTCTTATTAAAAAGGCCTAAGGATAAATAAGTGTACTGGGTGTCTAATCAATAATTTTTTTAGATTTCACGGTTGCAAACAATGATCTGTGGGTTTCTAAAATCAATGCCTTTCCTGTAATCTATTATTCAAAAGGATGACATATGTCCTCTTTCATGCTTTTGTTTCGGTTGAGGCTCCGGGACCCTCTTATCAAAAAGGCCTGAGGATATATAAGTGTACTGGGTGTCTAATCAATGTTTTTTTCTATTTCCCGGTTGCAACTAATGATCTCTGGGTTTCTAAAATCAATGCCTTTCCTGTAATCAATTATTCAAAAGGATGACATATGTCCTCTTTCATGCTGTTGTTTCGGTTGAGGCTCCGGGACCCTCTTATTAAAAAGGCCTGAGGATAAATAAGTGTACTGGGTGTCTAATCAATGTTTTTTTCTATTTTCCAGTTACAACTAATGATCTCTGGGTTTCTAAAATCAATGCCTTTCCTGTAATCTATTATTCAAAAGGATGACATATGTCCTCTTTCATGCTGTTGTTTCGGTTGAGGCTCCGGGACCCTCTTATTAAAAAGGCCTGAGGATAAATAAGTGTACTGGGTGCCTAATCAATGTTTTTTTCTATTTCCCGGTTGCAACTAATGATCTCTGGGTTTCTAAAATCAATGCCTTTCCTGTAATCGATTATTCAAAAGGATGACATATGTCCTCTTTCATGCTGTTGTTTCGGTTGAGGCTCCGGGACCCTCTTATTAAAAAGGCCTGAGGATAAATAAGTGTACTGGGTGTCTAATCAATGTTTTTTTTCTATTTCCCGGTTGCAACTAATGATCTCTGGGTTTCTAAAATCAATGCCTTTCCTGTAATCTATTATTCAAAAGGATGACATATGTCCTCTTTCATGCTGTTGTTTCGGTTTAGGCTCCGGGAACCTCTTATTAAAAAGGCCTAAGGATAAAGAAGTGTACTGGGTGTCCAATCAATGTTTTTTTCTATTTCCCAGGTCATATAAATGATCTCTGGGATTTAAAAATCAATGCCTTAACTGTAATCAATTGTTCACAAGGATGCCATATGTCCTCTTTCATGCTGTTGTTTCTGTTGAGGCTCCGGGAGCCTCTTATAAAAAGGCCTAAGGATAAAGAAGTGTGCTGGGTGTCCAATCAATGTTTTTTTTTATTTCACAGTTGCAAAAAAATTATCTATGGCTTTGTAAAATCTATGCCTTACCTGTCATCTATTGTTCAAAAGGATGCCATATGTCCTCTTTCCTGCTGTTTTTTTTGTTGGGGGTCCGGAACACTATTCTAAAAAGGTCAAAGGAGAACGACCTGTACTGTACTGGGTGTCCAATCATGTTTTTGTTTTCAATTTCACGGTTCATTATAAATATCGCTGTGTAACTAAAATCAATGCCATACCTGTACTCTGTTGTTCAAAAGGATGGCATATGTGGTGTTTCATTCTGTTGTGGTTGTTGAGGGTCATGGCCGTGGGACAGCGTATAAAACGGCTGAAGGAGAACAACCTGTACAGACTTGCTCCTCTTTTTAGGCAGGCCAGCTCTTTGCATACATGCCCACAGACTCTGTGACGCATGCCTCTTTTAGGGAGAGGTGCAGCCATAATGCAGGGTCAGAACCTCTGCCTGCAACTGTTATACTCGATTTTGCGAAAGGAAGTAACCTTACCATGGTTCCCTGCACGCACGTATTGTTGTTATATTTTGGTGAGGGTAATCATGATGGCCATGTAGACCACCACCACAGAGAGTCCTGGAAGTAACAGGGATGAGATGAAAGAGCTAAGAATAGTAGAACTTGAAACAACAGAGTTAGCCATGGGTGTTAGTGCAAGACCGCTTGGCTTTTTTTTGGCTTTGGGTGCGGCTATTCATGCAGGCCACATAGAGCTGCCACCATTCGGTGTTGTATCAGGTATTAAACTAATAAGAACAGTACTACCAAAATACAGCCAATGAAGGGCCTTATGAAGACTGAGCCTAGGTTGGATTGTAGTATTTGGTAAGGCTAATCATGATGGCCATGTAAACCACCACCGAGAGTCCTGGAAGTAACAGGGATGATGAGATGAAAGTGCTAAGAATAGTACTACTTGAAACAACAGAGTTAGCCATGGGTGTTAATCCAAGACCGCTTGGATTTATTTTTGTATTGGGTGCCGCTAATCATGCAGGCCATATAAAGCTGCCACCATTCGGTGTTGTATCAGCTATAAAAATAATAAGAACTGTACTATCAAAATACAGCCAATGAAGGGCCTATGAAGACTGAGCAAAGGTTGGATTGTAGTATTTTGTTCGGCTAATCATGATGGCCATGTAGACCACCCGTAACAGGGATGAAAGTGCTAAGAATAGTACAAATTGAAACAACCGAGTTAGCCATGGGTGTTAGTCTAAGACCACTCGGCTTTTTTTGGGGTTTGGGTGCAGCTAATCATGAAGGCCAGATAGACCTGCCACCATTTGGTGTTGTAACTGGTATTAAACTGCAAAGAACAGTACTACTTTACACAACCTACTTACCATGGGTCCCAGAGCATATGTTTGGTTATTATATTTTGTAAGGGTAATCATGCAGGCCATATAGACCTCCACCGATAGGGTGAGTATGAGTAACAGCTATTAAAATGCGAAGGACATTACTAATTAACACAACATAGTTACCATGGGTCGCAGACCAACAGCAGATGTCTTATTATTATATTTTGTATGGGTAATCATCCAGGCCGTATAGACCTCACCAAATAGGGGGAGTTACAGAGATTAAAGTGCTAAGAATGGTAGTACTTAAAACACAACCTAGTTAAAATGGGTACCAGACCGCATGTCTTATTATTATATTTTTTCAGGGTAATCAGGCAGGCCATATAGAACACCCCCGATAGGGGTGGGGAACAGGGATTAAAGTGCTAAGAAAAGTACTAATTAACACAAGCTAGTTATCATGGGTCCAACACCGTGTGTCTTGATGTTATACTTTGTCAGGGTAATCATGCAGGCCATATAGACGTCCCTTGATAGGGGGAGTAACATGGATTACAGTTATAAGAATAGTAGTACTTAAACACAACCTAATTACCATGGGTCCAAGACCATATGTTTTATTATTATACTTTGTCAGGCTAATCATGCAGGCCATATAGAGCTCCAAGAAAAGGGGGGGTAAGAGGGATTCAAGTGAGAAGAAAAGTTTTACTTAACACAACAAGATTACCATGGGTCCCAGACCGCGTGTCTTGTTGTTATACTTTGTCAGGGTAATCATAACCACCATATAGACCTCCACCAATAGGGGGAGTTACAGGGCTCAAAGTGTGAAGAACAGTACTGCTTAACACAACCTAGTTGGGTCCAAGAACGCATGTTTAATTATTAGACTTTATCAGGGTAATTATATATCTAACAAATCTATCTATTTCTCTTCTATCGATTCTATCTAACTATCAATCTATGTATATCTATCTATCCTATCTATCAATCTATCTTCTGTCCGGGATGTTTTGAGACAGCCACTTTGGGAATGTTAGTTGATTTAGGCCCATTATGGCTTAAAAGCAGACTCTGCATAAACTATGTAATTTTCCATGGGAGTTTTGCCAGGGATCCCCCTTCAGCATGCAACAGTCCAGGTGTTAGTACCCTTGAAACAGCTTTTCCATCACTATTGTGGGCAGAAAGAGTCCTTGTAGGTTTTAAAGTTCGCCTGCCTATTGAATTCAATGGCGGTTCGCGCGATTCGCGGGTTCGCGAACAATACCAGAAGTTCGAGTCCGTCGTTCGCGAACCGAAAATTTTAGGTTCGCGACATCACTACTCGTAATCTAGCCGTTTGTTTTTTATTTTCATCTATTGTGATTTGTACAAGCTCATAGGTCACATGGATCCATGTTATCATGTTAATTTGATTATGTATGTTTAAGATAGTAATACATGTGTAACTACTTTTTTAGACTTGTTTAAATATATTTTAATTCTCTCTCTCTCTTTCTCTCTTTTTTTTCTCCTTTTTTCTTTTTCTCTCTCTCTCTCTTTCTTTTTCTCTTTCTCTCTTTCTCGCTTTCTCTTTCTCTCTCTCTTTCTCTTTCTCTCTTTCTTTCTCTCTCTCCCCCTCTCTTTCTCTCTCTCTCTCTCTCTCTCTCTCTCTCTCTCTCTCTCTCTCTCTCTCTCTCTCTCTCTCATGGCCAAGATACAATTTATTGGCTCAGATAGGGTGCAGCATGTTTGGTGTGAACCTGGTCAGAATTATTACAGTGAATGCATAGTCCCATCAGTGAATCATGGAGGTGGTAGTGTGACAATATGGGGCTGCATGACTGCAAAAGGTGTTGGGGAGATGACATTTATAGATGGCACCATGAATGCCTGCAATATACCAAAATACTGGCTGACAAGATGACTCCCAGTCTCCAGAAATTTAGCAGAGGGTGAATATTCCAGCATGATAACGATCCAAAGCACACTGCCAAAATCACAAAGGAGTTTCTTTTTTGTTTTTTGTTTTTTTTAAACAACTTTATTGAAATTTTATCAAAATAGTACAAGTGTTAGGAGGCGCAGCTCCTCAGTAGTTCAATTTCAATAGTTGTCACATTTTATTAATTCACATAACCAATGCGTAAAATCAAATATAACATAATACTAAAGTTCCTTGTTTTTGTGATCCTCAACTGAGGTCCATAACCATATATAATACTCTTAAGAAAGGAGGAATATAATCGAAGAGGTAGGAAAAAAAGAGAGGGGGAAGAGAGAGAGAAAAAAAAAATTATATTAGAGGGGAGGACCATCCCGCCCCCCCCCCCATCGAACCTGTATCTCACGTTTATGTTTTTTCTTTGGTTGACTATAAATATGCATCCGAACAACAGGAGATCTCGGCATAGATCTCCATTTTCCCATTTTAAGATAATTGTATTCTTCTAAGTCTATCAAATCTGATACCTTTTTAACCCACAAATCTACTGAGGGAACCCCACTATGCTTCCAATTTTTCGCAAGCAGTGTTTTATCTCCGTTGGTCATTATCCTGAATAAACAAAGGTAAGGTTTATGTTTAATGGGAGGAGGTTTATAACCATATCAGTGGATCTAGTGGAAACACAATTCCTAGTATATATTCAATCTCAGTGATTATTTGTCTCCAAAAGTTTTGGATGGCATTACACCACCACCACCACATATGTGCGGCGTTACTATTCACATGCCCGCATCGCCAACATTTATTTGATTGTGATCGGAATATCCTATGTAATTTCTGGGGGGTAAACTACCATCTGTGTAACAGTTTAAAATTGGTCTCCAGAATGGAGGATGATATAGATGATTTCATTGTGGCCTAGAGTACCGCAGTACTCGTCTGAGGGGTAATTATAATACCGAGGTCAGCTTCCCATCTCTCTAGGTATGGGGGTATATATCCTGGTGGCTTTTGAATTAATAATTTGTATATTTTTGACAGTTTATGTCTAAGTGGGGGGACTTGTATACAAAGAGATTCAAAGTTAGTCATTGGTCTAGTCATATTATTGAGTTGCTTGTGTCTGAGAATATAATTTCTAGCTTTTCTATATGTAAACTAATTAGTGAAACTTTCATGTCCCTCCGCTATGAGGTCTAATTGGGAACGTACGTTTTCGTTTGCAATCATATAGTGTACCGCAAAGTCTCTATTACCCATTTCAATTGTCGATGAAGTTTTGTAAGGCTGTAGTGTGTGTTCTCCATTTTTTATTAAGGATGTCAAGGGGGATGGAATAGAGGAAATAAATAGCGATGTGTTGATGGTCTTTTTCCAAACCTGAAAGGTCTCTTGTGTTATTGGGTTATCGTATGTTGCAATTTTGTGTTTATGTGTATCATACCAGCATAGTCGACCTAGATGGGGCTTTTGTGCTATTAAATGTTCTAATGGGACCCAACGTTTATGGTGAAAGTGGATATTCCAATCCACTATTCGCTGCAGGAATATGGCTTGCCTATATAACTCAAGATTTGGGACTCCCAATCCTCCCTGTGTCTTGGGGGACTGCATTATGTGCCGATTGATTCTTGGGGGCTTTTTATTCCAAATATAATCTCCAAATGCTTTTTGTATGGAGGGCAGATAATTTGTCGGGAGTGGGATGGGTAGTGTTTGAAGGTAATAAAGTATTCTTGGGAAAGCGTTCATTTTAACTACTTCTATGCGTCCTAACCAGGAAATTTGTTTGGATCTCCATGAGGAGAGATCATTAATAATTGCCCGTTTAATTATGACGTCATTCAGAGTAAACATATCTGCAAATGTTGGGGCGAGTTTAATGCCTAGGTAATTTAATGCTGAGTGGCACCATGAAAATGTGGTAAGTTTTTTAATGGTTCGTCTCTCGGTGTCACTTAGGTTTATATTCAGGATTTCGGATTTGGTTTTGTTAATGACAAAGTTGGAGAGTTCGTGAAATTTCTCATGTTCTACATTTAAGTGTGGTATGAATACTTCGGGTTTCATAAGGGAAAAGAGCATATCATCGGCAAAAAGGGAGACCGTATACTGTTGGGGGCCCAGACCGATTCCGTGTATCTGTGGGTTGCATCTAATGCTTGTTGCCAGTGTTTCTATTACACATGTGAACAAAAGAGGAGACAAGGGACATCCCTGGCGCGTCCCGTTTGTTATTGGGAAGGGGTTGGATAGGGAGCCGTTTATCAATATTCGTGCACTAGGTTGGGAGTACAAAGAGAAGACTCTAGTTATTATTTGTGGGCCGAGACCCATTTGTATCAGAGTGGCTTTTAAAAAGTCCCAGGCAACACGGTCAAAAGCCTTTTCAGCATCTGTTGATAAGAATATAGATGGTATATTGTTATTTTTAGCATAATTAATCAAATGCAAGGCTCTGACCATGCTGTCCTTGGCTTCGCGACCTGGGACTAAGCCCACCTGGTCTGGGTGGATAATATTGGGTAGGATTTCGTTTAATCTATGGGCCAATATCTTCGCAAAGATTTTGATGTCGGTGTTTAACAACGAAATCGGGCAGTAATTTGCAGGGAAAACTAATGTTTTGTTTGGTTTTGGTAACAATGTTATGTGAGCCTCTAGGGCTCTTGTAGAGAAGGCCTTGGAAGAGTCAATAGAGTGAAAATAATTTAAGATGTAGGGGGATAAAGTCTCTAGGAAAGTCATATAATTTTTATGGCCAAAGCTATCTGGTCCCGGTGCTTTTCCGGTTGGCAGATTTTTGATGACTAGATTTACTTCCTCTAGTGTTAATTGGCTCTCTAGTTTGTCCCTATGGTCAGATGTGATGGCTGGTAGATTCAAGTGTCGGAAAAATTTATCTATCAGTTGCGCTTGTCTCTCATGATCATTTATGCGTATGTCAGAGTCTTCTTTTATATTATATAGTTTTTGAAAAAATGTTTTAAATGTATAGGCTATGTTGCGCATGGAATATTGTGATTGTCCCTTCTCATCTATAATGTGTAAAATATACTTTTTATGTGCTTTATATTTAAGATATCGTGCCAAAAGGCGACCAAATTTGTTACGTCCTTCATAATGTTTTTGTTGATTATGTAAGACTTTTCTTTTGTGTTCTTTAGATAGATGGGAGGCAAGCTTTTGTCTTTCTAGTGTAAGTTCAGCTAGTATGTCCTTATCTGATGGGAGTCGCTTATGTTCAGTTTCGAGTTGTTGTATTTTGAATATAAAGGACTGAACAGCTGCTCTCTTAATTTTATTAGTGTAAGCTTTCATGGCCATCAATTCGCCTCAAATCACACTTTTGTGTGCTTCCCAAAGCAGTTTTGGGGAAGTCTCCGGGTTGGTGTTGAGTTGTAAGTACTCTGTGATTACTTTATCAATCTTTATTACGTTTAGTGGGTCTAGTAGTAAAGAGTCATCTAGTCTCCATATAAAGTCTTTTATAGGTTTAGATGGCCAAGAGAAAGAACTAATTAGTGAAGAGTGGTCTGACCATGTTATCGGGCATATTTTTGCTGTTTTAAATAAAGATAAACCACTTACATCAGTAAACACATAGTCGATTCTAGTGTACTTTTCGTGTGGGTATGAGAAGAAGGATGAGAATGAGGAGTGGCCTGAGGAACAATCTTATTCAGGGTTCAAAGCTACGTTGAAGTCTCCGCACATAATTAGTACCCCTTTCTGATGATCTAATATTAGGTTAGATCATTTTCTAAAGAATGAACGTTGGTTTGTGTTTGGAGCGTATACAGAAACAAGTGTTACTGGTCGGTTATACAATAAGCCAATTAAGATTATATATCTGCCCTCATTATCTTTTATGTTTTGCAATTCTACGAAAGGGATCCCCTTCTTAACTACAATGCCAACCCCTTATTTTTTGTGTGAGGCCCAGTGACATATGCCAAACAACTGGGCAAACGTTGTGGGCTCTTTCCCTTTTCTGAAGTGTGTCTCCTGTAGAAACATCAAGTCAGTCCCTTGGCAGCGACATTCCCTCAATACTGTTGATCTTTTGTTTGGGATGTTTAGACCTTTGGCATTTACCGAATACAAACACAGATCATTTGTGGGTAAAGGATGGGTCTGGTGTCTAGCCATATTCATACTGACAGTCTAAACTAACAAATACTATATGTGGTTTCTTTACGTGAGAGCATATTCTAGTGTTCCATTTGGGCGTAAGGTACAGGACAGGACAGACCCCAAGGAGTAGGAAAAACAGATAAAAGGAATAAATAAAACATAAATCTTGGCATAACATTTCTTGTATCATGAGGTAGCATGTCTTTAATTAAGTCTCCGGCTCTTTTGAACTATTATAATTAAGAGAGAGATTACGCAAAATTCTAATAATCTGTTATCTATATTTATGAACAAACAATCAAAAAAATAAAAAGAGAATGATAAGAAACCACCTGGATGTTGCTTAGTATACTCTTGAACCCCCAATCAATTATTTGTATAAGGGGGGGGTGGTGATCATAACAATGATCATTATCAAGATAGGCCTAATCTCTCCTCCTATCCGAGTCAAGCGTATAAATTGGGAATATATATTAAAACAGCCTATTATCTACAGGGCATGGAGCAATAACTCAGCGTTTTGCTATTGGCATTGGTGAAGCAGATAACTTACTTAGTTGATGGGAAGCATCTCAATTATAATAACATCCTCTCTGTTGTCAAATATTCCATTGGGTTATAGGGTGGGCATTAAAGTTTATCCCGCCATTGAATTTAGGCATAGTATCTATATCATCAACTCGATATACCTTTAAGTCTATGATTTCAATCTGACATTGACAACATTATGGTTGCAGTTATTGTGAAGTTTAAGACACAAGTACCATGTATCTATTTATGTTTTTGTATACTTTCTGAGGCTCCCTTATAATAGCAATATATGCAATTCAGTTAACATATTTTTAGGGTGTAATGAGATATGTTTCCCCACTAAGCACCAGTAGAACTATCTTATCCCTATCCAACGAGCTATCATTCTGAATAACGTGTAACAAGCAAACGTATAACATTTCAACTATATGGTTTTAGTATATAATAAAACCACTTGTTTATCTATTAACAATGTAACAGTAACGCAACATTTTGCTGTACATGGAAATCCATTAACAAAACTGCCTGGTATTATGACATTTATTCATAACTACTATATCAAATACTGTATAAATTCATGGTATATCAGTCATATCAATAGGTATACTTATCAGTCCGTGTGTTTCCAGCTGAGAATTTACTCCATAGTAGGATAAAGGAGGGGAATAACCCCATTGCAGTGTGATAAGTGTTCAGGTTGTGCTTGTGGATATCTCCACCTTCTTTCTCTTGTGCTGGACGGTTGACCATTGTGGCCTCTGAGGAAGAGGTGCAGTTTCTCGTTGTGATGTTGAAGCTTGTAGGTTTGGTTGTGGAAAGTCTATGTTTAGACCTCTAGAGAAGGAGTCCAGGTCATTTGAGTCTTTATAAATGTGCGTTTTCCCTTCTTTCTGTACTATAAGACTGAAGGGAAACCCCCAGCGGTATCTCATTTTTCTTTCCTGTAACTGTTGAGTGATAAAGCGAATTTCTATTAGTTTTTCGATGGTTGTAGGGCTAATATCCTGAAAGACTTGGATACTGTAAGTTTGAAATTTGATTTCTCGTTGCGTTCTGACTTGTTTCCAAATAGCGTCTTTGTCCAGGAAGTTGGCAAATTTTATGATGATGTCCCTGGGTGGCTTTGGAGGGGTCGGCACAGGTTTCAGTGCTCGATGAGCTCTCTCCATAGATGTTTCTGAGAGTTTAAGGCTTGGAATAATTTATTCGAATAGTTGCAGCAAATATGAAGTTAAGTATTCTCTAGTAGCCTCTTCCAGAACTCCCCGAATTCTCAAGTTACTCCTCCTATGCCTATTATCCAAATCTTCTATTTTTAGCTGTAGTGATTGGATAGTTGTCTCTTGTCTTGTCATTTGATGGCTGACATCAGATATCATGGTGTTTAAAGTCTCCTGACCTTCTTCCAAATATTCCAATCTGGATCCCATTTCGTTAATATCCTTTCTCAATGATGACATCTCATTTTTAATAAAAGATTTCAAGTCTGCGAGATCCAGCTGAGAATTTACTCCATAGTAGGATAAAGGAGGGGAATAACCCCATTGCAGTGTGATGAGTGTTCAGGTTGTGCTTGTGGATATCTCCACCTTCTTTCTCTTGTACTGGACGGTTGACCATTGTGGCCTCTGAGGAAGAGGTGCAGTTTCTCGTTGTGATGTTGAAGCTTGTAGGTTTGGTTGTGGAAAGTCTATGTTTAGACCTCTAGAGAAGGAGTCCAGGTCATTTGAGTCTTTATAAATGTGCGTTTTCCCTTCTTTCTGTACTATAAGACTGAAGGGAAACCCCCAGCGGTATCTCATTTTTCTTTCCTGTAACTGTTGAGTGATAAAGCGAATTTCTATTAGTTTTTCGATGGTTGTAGGGCTAATATCCTGAAAGACTTGGATACTGTAAGTTTGAAATTTGATTTCTCGTTGCTTCTGACTTGTTTCCAAATAGCGTCTTTGTCCAGGAAGTTGGCAAATTTTATGATGATGTCCCTGGGTGGCTTTGGAGGGGTCGGCACAGGTTTCAGTGCTCGATGAGCTCTCTCCATAGATGTTTCTGAGAGTTTAAGGCTTGGAATAATTTATTCGAATAGTTGCAGCAAATATGAAGTTAAGTATTCTCTAGTAGCCTCTTCCAGAACTCCCCGAATTCTCAAGTTACTCCTCCTATGCCTATTATCCAAATCTTCTATTTTTAGCTGTAGTGATTGGATAGTTGTCTCTTGTCTTGTCATTTGATGGCTGACATCAGATACCATGGTGTTTAAAGTCTCCTGACCTTCTTCCAAATATTCCAATCTGGATCCCATTTCGTTAATATCCTTTCTCAATGATGACATCTCATTTTTAATAAAAGATTTCAAGTCTGCGAGATCCGATTTAGATGGGAGAAGTGATATATTAGATTGGATTTGGCTTAGTAGGTCTAAATGTGAGCTCTGGGTGGTAGGATATGTGTCCAGCTGTGTGGCATCATTATTATTGAGTGTTTGCTGACATTCCAACACCTCTGAGTCCTGTTTAGGAAAAAAAGGAACTCATGGTAGCCGTATTTGTTAACTTTTTCTCTGGCTTAGTATTTCTTTTAGAAGCCATTTGAAAAAAGCACTGTCCCAATATAAAGGTTGGCAATGTAGAAATGTCCCTGATTCAACAATTAACACATTGGACAGAGAGGTTGGACAAGCTACTTCTTTGAACCTCTATCCCAGGTCTTTCAATTGAGTGTGACCAGTTAAAATATAGCAACCACGGTGGCTGTAACCGCTACATTAACTTGCTGCTTATCAAATATTAGCACTCCGTTTTTATTTAACTGTGCTTGACCCCCAGGGTAGTGTGGAGATAATAACCCTCTTGTAGCTTCTGGTTTGTGGGGACAAAGTTCTTATTGTGTGTGGGTTCGGTGTAACTTATGCGGCTGTATATTTAATTTACATCTCTCACAGCTTGCCACGTGGTCTAGTGTAATGGCGGCTGCTCATTAAACACTCACGCGGTTGAACTGAGGAGTCTCCTCCAATCACTCCTCTGCTCTAGGTACTTACCGGGTCACTGAAGGGTTCAGAAATCACTGCGACATTAATTGCTCGGTTTTCTTTAACGCCAAGTGCCCGAGGCGATCCCAGCTACGGCAGCGATTTCGGTAGGTGTTCAGAATTATGTTAGCCGCCACCAATATTGACTCCCTGTGTTTGTCTCCTTTTTATAATACAGTTTTGGGGATCTCTCTCTGTGCGGTGTTTAAATTAGGAGCCGTTGACCCAAATCATGACACGGAGCTAGCTCAAGATGCGGCCATGTCCCTGCTCGGCTACGCCCTGCCTCCGTTTTCCACAAAGGAGTTTCTAAAGGAGAAACAAGTGAAAACTATGACCTGGCCAAGTATGTCACCTGACTTGAATCCAGTAGAACACCTTTGGGTTATTTTAAAGAGAATGGTAGAGTAACACAACCCCTCTAGCAAAGAGCAGCTGAAAAAAATTATCTCTGGAGAAGGGCAGAACATCTCTCCAGAGATTTCTACAACACTGATTTCCTCTATGCCAAGGAGGATTAAGTCTGTCATCAAAAATAAAGGTGGACATGCAAAGTATTGAAAAAAATTTGATTTGAATCTCAGAAATGAAAGGCGCACTGTCTTTTGTTGCATTGATTTCCTGCTTTGGGGCCGGTATTTTTAATATAGTAAATCTAAACTATTAGTTTTTAATTTTACATAAGAGCAAATACCCTACAGTAAAACTTAGACGTAATGTAGTTACTGTTAGGCTATACAATTTTAAATCATTTGACATTTAAGTGATATTGCACTGGGGTGTACTCACTTCTGTTGTATACTCTATATGTATGTATCTCAATGTTAAAGTCATTGTCCCTTAAGTATCCTTGTAATGTAATAGCTCAAAAAGTAAATTTAATGGTCTCCAAACTCAAAGTAAAATGTAATCCTAAATCCTTTTCATTTAACCACTGTACAAACATCATGGCTTCCTATACACTACCCCTCCAAATAAAAAGTAAATCATGGAGGCAGAGCCAACTTCTGCAATGGCAGGACGCATCTTTGAAGAGCTCCAGAACTCAGTTTAGGATTTCTGTTTTTTCTCTAAGTCTATCTACCTTCACCATAGTGTAACTCGATTAGCAACAAATAGATGTTTCCTTCAACACTTTGGTTGACCCCAAAAGATGAGATCTGGACTGAAAACTTAGCCTTAGCTCGACAGGGAAGCCATGTGGCAGGCTGCCGCAAAATTCAACCTGCCAGCTTCTAAGCTTTAGAGGTCTGCTCCGTGTTTCAAGTTGAACATGAGTAAAGAGCTACCACACAACACCCCCAGCAATGGGAATTAAGAATACTGGGTTCCTCTTCAGCTTTTAATACACAGTGGGAGTCACCACTCATCTCAATAATGAAGCAACAGCATATACCCCTGAAACCTTAGCGGTAACCCCATCATCAAGAATAATGGATATGTCCTACGCCCTAGTTGAGCTTAGCTCTCTACTAAACCTACATCATGCAGGTCTTGTTCACATTCTAAGATCTGTTTCCATCTGCCCTGTTGGAGAGGACCTCACTAAGGACGTACTGGCAGACCTAATTGGATCATCCTCAATATGCGTTGCAGACCGGTGGCCACAGCAGCACCATTAATTAAAGCTAGCAACAAACAGCATATGAAGTCAGACCACAAGTTGACTTTCCTTCAGCACCATGCAGCTGCAGGAGATTGTGAGGCGACATGTGATAGTGATCTAACTACCACGGTGTGCGCTTCCCCTCGGGGGTGCCAATTGTGAGATGCCTACGAAAGATTAGTCCCCCTTAGACCGTGCGAGTAACTGCTCAACCCCAGCACTATACGATGAGTCCTTCTCTAATATTGAGAGCACCTATATTCTTTTCGGTCCTTCACACAGGGGAAGATAAGTTTATTGCACCTTTGGAGAAGCCTTTTTCTATCATTGGTGCATGGGATAAGGGACTGACACTCACAGTATCACTATACAAGCTGATACTTCTCTTTATGTTGCCTTGGATCAAGTTATCTGCAGGACTGTGTTCTAACTGTACTAGCAGAGTTGGGGTCGGGTATCTGTGAGATATGCAATCTGTATTACATGGTTGTCCAGGGAGGCCTTGACATAGGGACGCTTTCTCCACAACACTATGGACTAATCAAAGAGGCTATTATAATTTTATGATGACTGCTAGTGGGCTGAGATATGCCTGCATTTATATTGTACTTTATAATTAGTGCCTCGGTTTTCTACAGATAGAGGAGGTCTATTCTAACATAGCCTTATAGTCACTTGATACTTGCATGAATGAGACCTTTAGCCTTATTTCTTTGTGTACTAGGATCTCTAATTCTAATTGTCCTTGTTAATATCTGTTAGATGACTTTGCAAATGTGAATGCTTTTGAATATTCTGCCACTACTACATTTTAGTATCTTTATATATTTTTGTTGAAAGCCTGTTACAAACTTTTTCTTTTAATTGTTCTCACTATTTAAACCAATAGGTCAGCATTAATAATCCTGTATAAACTATTGGTTGTCGAGCTGACAGCGGATGGGGCAGCAAGATAATCTTCCTCATTATATCTGTAATTTGTGAGTTCTAACCTATACTTAAGAGCTCTGAGAATGCTCACTGCTTGTATATTAGGCTAGCTTTCAATCTCTATCCTCATAATAGCCACCAAATTTATAAATGCAGATATATAGAGGCTACTAGTCTACCTTGTGTATGAGATATAAGTTATACACTATGGCAAATATCGATCCATAAATGCAACCCTAGTTGACCCCTTATCTATCTCTCAATTAGACTGACCCTACCCCCATAAAAATCCGAATTTGACATTTCTAATCTTGTTTAGCTATATAGGGACACTCTTCAATTGACACTTCCTAACACACCTCAGTATGTGGCAATCACTGCACTATTAATGGTCTTAACCCCCAAGATGACATGATAATATATTTAAGGGTAGATAGGCTGCTCCCACACTTCTTACTATAATTGCCCAACATTATTTTTATTCATATCCCTAGCTACAAACTTAAAGATTCTACACTAATTCATAATGTTATCTTACATTAAAAAATAGCTCATTTACATTACTACAAGCGGTGTTTACCCACTGACAAATTTCCATGCTATATTTTATTTGTAACTGGCCTCAGCAGCTTTCTGGTATCAGTATATAGCTATGCTCTTGTTATTGTTTAATATGTGTTTTACCTATTAGACATATGTGTTTTACTATATATTTATATGTTAATTCACCATGCCCAAGAGTGGCTCTATATTATTATAGTTTTCATCCAGTGAACTAAGCAATTCAATATAGGTCCAAGAGTTGCCTATGGACAATTTGGGAGGTTTATATAATAAAAAATGAGGTTTCATTAGTATATGATTAGCCTGAAATGATGCTGAATATAAAAATGTTCCTTTTATTTCTATTGACACTCAATGAATGTGTGTGTCTAACAGATAGACATTTATCTCTTGCAGTCTCAAAAGTTTGTAACTTTATTTTTATTTGACCCTGGGACATGGAGTCTACTAAAGATATACACTACTGTTTGGCCTCTTGGCTAATGCCGGTTTATATTTGTTCAGAACTACATTATTATTTGTATATTCATGCAATTGTTGTATATGTAGAAGAACATTTTGAGTTTCTGTTTTGTTGTTATTTATAAAAACCTTAATAAAAACCCATGATTTAAAAAAAAAAAAAAAAAGTAAATAATCTTTAAATATCTGTAAAATACAATACCTATGCCAAAATACGTCCCCCATTTGCCTTGTCTGTAAGTAATAACATTTTTATTTTATTTGGTCTTGGAGTACCTCACTTTACAGTTTATTTTTTATTTTTTTGTTTATGATATATTTGAGATTTATAGACAGAAAGCACAAGGAAACACATACCAGAGAGAAAAAAACGTGGTAGAAAATAATGTTTTGAATTTTAATGGTTTTCCCACTTTTTGAAAATTTGCTGTCCCCTAAAACTCTGCTGCCATATAGGCTCGGGCCTAGGTGACCTAAGCTAAAATACGTCCCTTATCTGCCTTGCCTGTCTGATAAATTTGCGGAAAAATCAATTTAGAAGTGATAAAGTATATAATTTATTTAAAGGGACAGTCTAGGCCAAACTAAACTTTCATGATTCAGATAGAGCATGTAATTTTAAACAATTTTCCATTTTACTTTTATTACCAATTTTGCTTTGTTCTCTTGGAATTCTTAGTTGAAAGCTTAATCTAGAAGGTTCATATGCTAATTTCTTAGACCTTGAAGGCCACCTCTTTTCAGAATGCATTTGAACAGTTTTTCACCACTAGAGGGTTTTAGTTCACGTATTTCATATAGATAACACTGTGCTCGTGCACGTGAAGTTATCTGGGAGCAGGCAGTGATTGGCTAAACTACAAGTCTGTCAAAGGAACTGAAATAAAGGGGCAGTTTGCAGAGGCTTAGATACAAGATAATCACAGAGGTTAAAAGTATATTATTATAACTGTGTTGGTTATGCAAAACTGGGGAATGGGTAATAAAGGGATTATCTATCTTTTAAAACAATAAAAATTCTGGTGTAGACTGTCCCTTTAAAGGGACATAAAATCCACATTTTTCTTTCATGAATAAGATAGAGCTTGTGATTTTAAACAACTTTCCAATTTACTTCTATTATCTAGTTTGTTTTGTTCTTTTGGTATCCTTTGTTGAAAGAGATACCTAGGAAGGCTCAGAAGCTGCTTGATTGGTGGTTACACATATATGCCTAATGTTATTGGTTCCCTAAAGTGTTCAGATAGTTCTCAGTAACTCTCTCTTTCTCTTTCTTTCTCTCTCTCTCTCTCTCTCTCTCTCTCTCTCTCTCTCTTTTCCGTGACATGAATAAATTAAAAAATATTTTTTTTTTTTGTCCTAGCTTCAAATTGCGGGAAACATACATTGCAATAAACCAGACAGAGTGATGCAACGTTCAGCCTTTTTATTAGGAATGACTGGGACCTGGATATCCTACTACAGTACAAGACGTATGATTTATGGAGAGTAACAATTTATGCATCTAACAACTAGATAGCGATTATTTTGTATCATAAAATATATGGCTTAATTCTTTTCTTCTTGAGCTTAAATAAAAGTAATAGATGCTTCCTGACAGTAGAAATGTGTATTATATTTGATGACATAAAAAATATTAAAACAGAATAACAGTTTACTGTAATCATTATTTTTTCAAGTAGATCACTATATTTTTGTTTCTCTACATCAATGTAATGTCTTCTATAATTCGCTTATAACAAAATGTGACATTTATATTTAACAAGGTTCTAAAGGTCTAATTTGGGAAATTGCACTGTATCAGTGTTACTGATTAGAAGTGGAGCACTATTTAATGCTGCCGCTCGAGTGTTAAGTAAGCTAGAAGAAGCTTTTTGCGTGCGTCGGGTTATGCTCATATTTTGAGTTGAAAGTTAATTGTTTTTGCTCTCGCTAACCTGACGCACGTAAAAAGCCGAACATAGAATATCGCACGCGATAACTTATTCTCCCATAGAAGTCAATGGAGCAAAAAAAAATGGAAACAATCACCCTACTCGTGCACAAACATGATAGCACTATCTAAAGTGCACTAACCGACATGAAAATATGAATATTTTACATTTCAATGTTCTTCAGATATTCATAAATATATTTCTTTCATGTAAGTGGCAAGAGTCCATGAGCTAGTGACTAAGGGATATACATTCCTACCAGGAGGGGGCAAAGTTTCCCAAACCTCAAAATGCCTATAAATACACCTCCCACCACACACATACCTCAGTTTTACAAACTTTGCCTCCTATGGATGTGGTGACGTATGTTGTGCTTGTTTTTCTTCTGTGATAGGTGCTTCTAAGCATTCTGAAGCCCAATTCCTCTCAGAGTACAGAGGTTGTCAGAGGGATGTGAAGAGAGTATTGCCTATTTATTTTATGGTTTCACCCATGGGAAATCCTTTCAAAGGCTCTCTGTAATTGGTTGCAGGGATTCATCCCCTGGCTCCCTTTTCAGATCGACATTATACTCCTATACCATTATCTCTACTGATACTGTTTCAGTACTGATTTGGCTGTCTGCTATATGTGGATGGGTGTCTTCTGGTAAGTATGTATCATTTTTTAAGACACTTTCAGCTATGTTTGGCACTTTATGTTTTAAAGTTTTAAATATATGTATTTTCTTATATTTGCCAAGAGTCAGGTCTATGTATATTTCCCTTTTCTGCAGACTATCAGTTACAGTATGGCATTTATGTTTGGGAAGATTTTTTTTTAAAAAAAAATTCTTACCTGGGGTTCCAGCTCTTTCAATTTGACTTTGTTTTCCAAAATTTTCTCGGGCAAACTAGGCTCACGAGGACTCAAAATGTCATTTTTTATGGCGTCATTTTTGGCGCCAAAAATGTTTTGGTGCAGAATTGCGTCTAGGGTGACGCAAGTTTCATCACTTCCTGCGTCTTTGTTGACGTTATTTTTTTTGGCGTGAAGTCGTCCTTGTTATGACGCAAGTTGCGTCATTTCCTGATCTTAGCTTTGGCGGCAAAAAAATGTTTACTTCCTTTTGCGTCATGCGTCATACTTGATGCCAAGAAAATTTTTGTATATTACCCCTCTTCCTTTAATGCTTCTGGTTCTCTTCATATTGTTGAGAGCTATGATGCCTATTTTTTTGCATCTTACTTTAGCATAAATACATTTTTTCCCATTCCTGAAACTGCTATATGAGGAAATTGCATATTTTGTTTAAATGTTGTTTTTTTCTTTTTACATTTTGCAAGATGTCTCAGTCGGATCCTGCCTCTGATGTTGCTGTAGAAACCATGCTGCCTAAACACAGTTCTACCAAAGCTAACTTCCAGATTACGAGTCTTGCGCTAGGAGTTATGCGGTACTAACGAGCAGTTTTTTCTCACCGCTCACTTATCTGCAGCGCTGGTATTACAGGTTTTTACAAACCCAGTGTTAAAAGACAAGAAGTGAGCGTTGAGCAAAATTGAGCTCCATACCGCACTTCAATACCAGCGCTGCTTAAGTCAGCAGTGAGCTGGTTGTACATGCTCGTGCACGATTTCCCCATATGAATCAACGGGGAGAGCCGGCTGAGAAAAAGTCTAACACCTGCAAAAAAGCAGCGTAAAACTCAGTAACGCAGCCCCATTGATTCCTATGGGGAAATAAAAGTTATGTTTACACCTAACACCCTAACATGAACCCCGAGTCTAAACACCCCTAATCTTACACTTATTAACCCCTAATCTACTGCCCCCAACATTGTCGCCACCTACATTATATTTATTAACCCCTAATCTCCCTCCCCCAATGTCACCGCAACCTACCTACATTTATTAACCCCTAATCTGCTGCCCCCAACGTCGCCGCCACTATAATAAACATATTAACACCTAATCCGCCTCACTCCCGCCTTGCAAACAGTATTTAAATATTATTAACCCCTAATCTGCCGTCCCTAACATTGCCGCCACCTACCTACATTTATTAAATCCTAATCTGCCGCCCCCAACGTCGCCGCCACTACTATACTAAAAGTATTAACCCCTAAACCTAAGTCTAACCCTAACCCTAACACCCCTAACTTAAATATAATTACAATAAATCTAAATAAATATTAATATTATTACCTAAATAGTCCCTATTTAAAACTAAATACTTACCTATAAAATAAACCCTAAGATAGCTACAATATAACTAATAGTTACATTGTAGTTATCTTAGGGTTTATTTTTATTTTACAGGCAAGTTTGTATTTATTTTAACTAGGTAGAATAGTTACTAAATAGTTATTAACTATTTAATAACTACCTAGCTAAAATAAATACAAAAGTACCTGTAAAATATAAACCTAACCTAAGTTACAACAGCCAATAGAATGCAAGCTCAATCCTATTGGCTGATTGGATCAGCCAATAGGATTGAACTTCAATCCTATTGGCTGATTTCATCAGCCAATAGGATTTTTCCTACCTTAATTCCGATTGGCTGATAGAATTCTATCAGCCAATCGGAATCTAAGGGATGCCATCTTGGATGACGTAATTTAAAGGAACCGTCATTCAGTAATAAGACTCCGGATGAAGAGGATGCTCCGCGTCGGATGTCTTGAAGATGGACCCGCTCCGCGTCGGATGGATGAAGATAGAAGATGCCATTTGGATGAAGACTTCTGCCCGGCTTGGATTGAAGACTTCTCCTGGCTTCGTTGAGGACTTTGGCCCGGTTGGATGAAGACTTCTGCCACTTCCTTGAGGATGGATGTCTGGTCTTCAGAACAGTAAGTCGATCTTCAGGTGGTTAGTGTTAGGTTTTTTTAAGGGTGTATTGGGTGGGTTTATTTTTTAGGTTAGGGATTTGGGCTGCAATAGAGCTAAATGCCCTGTTCAGTGCAATGGGGAGCTTAGGTTTTTTTAGTTAGTATTTTATTTAAGGGGTTGGTTGTGTGGGTGGTGGGTTTTAATGCTGGGGGTTGAAAGGTTAGGAACAAAACCAAAAGATATAATTGTCGTTCTTTCTTGGGGAATTTGTTTTCTCCTTAGATACCTTGTCAAAAAATATATAACACAATAAGTGGGTACTCTATAGGAGCAGTGCTTAAGCATATAGTATAAATTTTCACTGGAATGACATAAGTCACATTGAGTGTGAGTTATGTCAGAAAGGGTATGCTTCTATACACTGTCATTTATATATCTCAAGTGTAGAAAATTAAAGTTGACTTATAAAATATAACTTTTATTAATATTGATTAAAAAGACAGCTCTTTTTTGTGTTTTGCTGTTCTCACATTAAATTAAAAACACATCTCCTTTACATTGATATCCATAATTTGTTAATTTTCAAGTTGCATATAGTTATGAGAGCTATAGGTAATTATGAGATATTTAGTTGGTTTTAATTATATTTTCTATATGATTCTTAGGGGCCTAGTTATCAAGCCGTCAACCTCAAATACGCTGGAATTCCGCAGCGTATTTGTGGCGAGGCTGATTCACCTTAGTTATCAAAGGCTAGAGACCAGCAAAAGTAGAATTTTGTGACGTAAGCTTCGATCCGCCGGACTCAGTCCGACACAGATCAATTCTTACGTCACTCCAGATGTTCGGCACAATTTGACTACTTTTGCTAGTTATCAAATAACTAGCAGGTACGCTCTGTACTTTTACAGCCCAGCGTACCTGGTTTTCAATCCGCCGCCCTGGAGGCGGCGGATCCCATAGGAATCAATGGGAGTCTGACCATAGCGAAAGTACAAGTTCGCTGCTGACAGACATCCCATTGATTTCTATGGGAGCTGTCTACACCTAACACCCTAACATGTACCCCGAGTCTAAACACCCCTAATCTACCCCCCTACACCGCTGCAACTAAATAAAGTTATTACCCCCTAAACCGCTGCTCCCGGAGCCCACCGCCACTATAATAAACATGTTAACCCCTAAACCGCCGCTCCCGGAGCCCACCGCAAGCTATAATAAACATGTTAACCCCTAAACCGCCGCTCCCTGACCCCGCCGCAAGCTACTCTATACATATTAACCCCTAAACCGCCGCTGCCGGACCCTGCCGCAACCTATATTAAATTTATTAACCCCTAATCTGCCCCCCCTACACCGTCGTCACCTATAATACATTTATTAACCCCTATCCTGCCCCCCACTACACCGCCGCCACTGTAATAAAATTATTAACCCCTAAACCTAAGTCTAACACTAACCCTAACACCCCCCTAACATAAATATTAATTAAATAAATCTAAATAATATTTCTATTATGAACTAAATTAATCCTATTTAAAACTAAATACTTACCTATAAAATAAACCCTAATATAGCTACAATATAAATATTAATTATATTGTAGCTATCTTAGGATTTATTTTTATTTTACAGGTAACTTTCAATTTATTTTAACTAGGTACAATAGCTATTAAATAGTTATTAACTATTTAATACCTTACCTAGCTAAAATAAAGAGAAATTTACCTGTAAAATAAAAATTAACCTAAGTTACAATTACACCTAACACTACACAATACTTAAATAAATTATTCCTATTTAAAACTAAATACTTACCTGTAAAATAAACCCTAAGATAGCTACCATGTAATTAATAATTACATAGTAGCTATTTTAGGATTTATATTTATTTTACAGGTAACTTTGTATTTATTTTAGCTAGTTAGAATAGTTATTAAATAGTTATTAACTATTTAATAACTACCTAGCTAAAAGAAATACAAAATTACCTGTAAAATAAATCCTAACCTAAGTTACAATTAAACCTAACACTACACTATCATTACATTAATTAAATAAATTAAATACAAATAACTACAATTAAATACAATTAAATAAACTAACTAAAGTACAAAAAATAAAAAAGCTAAGTTACAAAAATAAAAAAATAGGTTACAAACATTTAAAAAATATTACAACAATTTTAAGCTAATTACACATAATCTAAGCCCCCTAATAAAATAACAAAGCCCCCCAAAATAAAAAAATTCCCTACCCTATTCTACATTAAAAAAGTTCAAAGCTCTTTTACCTTACCAGCCCTTAAAAGGGCCTTTTGTGGGGCATGCCCAAAAGAATTCAGCTCTTTTGCCTGTAAAAGAAAAATACAACCATCCCCAACATTAAAACCCACCACCCACATACCCCTAATCTAACCCAAACCCCCCTTAAATAACCTAACACTAATCCCCTGAAGATCATCCTACCTTGAGTCGTCTTCACTCAGCCGAGCCACCGATGGAACTGAAGAGGAGATCCGGAGTGGCAGAAGTGATCCTCCAAGGGGCGCTGAAGAAATCTTCCATCCGATGAAGTGATCCTCCAGGCGGTGCTGAAGAAGTCTTCTATCCGGGCGATGTCATCTTCCAAGCGGGGTCTTCAATCTTCATCCCGCCGACGTGGAACATCCTTCTTTCCCGATGGACTACCGACGAATGAAGGCTCCTTTAAGGGACGTCATCCAAGATGGCGTCCCTTCAATTCGGAATTAAGGTAGGAAAAATCTGATTGGCTGATTGAATCAGCCAATCAGATTGAGCTTGCATTCTATTGGCTGATCGGATCAGCCAATAGAATGCAAGCTCAATCTGATTGGCTGATTGGATCAGCCAATCGGATTGAATTTCAATCTGATTGGCTGATTCAATCAGCCAATCAGATTTTTCCTACCTTAATTCCGATTGGCTGATAGAATCCTATCAGCCTATCGGAATTGAAGGGACACCATCTTGGATGATGTCCCTTAAAGGAGCCTTCATTCGTCGGTAATCCGTCGGGAAAGAAGGATGTTCCGCGTCGGCGGGATGAAGATTGAAGATTGAAGACCCCGCTTGGAAGATGACATCGCCCGGATAGAAGACTTCTTCAGCGCCGCTTGGAAGATGACATTGCCCAGATAGAAGACTTCTTCAGCGCCGCCTGGAGGATCACTTCATCGGATGGAAGATTTCTTCAGCGCCCCTTGGAGGATCACTTCTGCCGCTCCGGATCTCCTCTTCAGTTCAATCGGTGGCTCGGCTGAGTGAAGACGACTAAAAGTAGGATGATCTTCAGGGGATTAGTGTTAGGTTATTTTAAGGGGGGTTTGGGTTAGATTAGGGGTATGTGGGTGGTGGGTTTTAATGTTGGGGGGGGTTGTATTTTTCTTTTACAGGCAAAAGAGCTGAATTCTTTGGGGCATGCCCCACAAAAGGCCCTTTTAAGGGCTGGTAAGGTAAAAGAGCTTTGAACTTTTTTAATGTAGAATAGGGTAGGGAATTTTTTTATTTTGGGGGGCTTTGTTATTTTATTAGGGGGCTTAGATTAGGTGTAATTAGCTTAAAATTGTTGTAATATTTTTTAAATGTTTGTAACCTATTTTTTTATTTTTTGTAACTTAGAATTTTTTATTTTTTGTACTTTAGTTAGTTTATGTAATTGTATTTAATTGTAGTTACTTGTATTTTTATTTATTTAATTTATTTAATGATAGTGTAGTGTTAGGATTAATTGTAACTTAGGTTAGGATTTATTTTACAGGTAATTTTGTATTTCTTTTAGCTAGGGAGTTATTAAATAGTTAATAACTATTTAATAACTATTCTAACTAGCTAAAATAAATACAAAGTTGTCTGTAAAATAAATATAAATCCTAAGATAGCTACAATGTAATTATTAATTACATTGTAGCTATCTTAGGGTTTATTTTACAGGTAAGTATTTAGTTTTAAATAGGAATAATTTATTTAATGATAGTGTAGTGTTAGGTGTAATTTTAACTTAGGTTAGTTTTTATTTTACAGGTAAATTTCTCTTTATTTTAGCTAGGTAAGCTATTAAATAGTTAATAACTATTTAATAGCTATTGTACCTAGTTAAAATAAATTGAAAGTTACCTGTAAAATAAAAATAAATCCTATTTAGTTTTAGTATTTAGTTTTAAATAGGATTAATTTAGTTCATAATAGAAATATTATTTAGATTTATTTAATTAATTAATTTTTAAGTTAGGGGGGTGTTAGGGTTAGTGTTAGACTTAGGTTTAGGGGTTAATAATTTTATTACAGTGGCGGTGGTGTAGTGGGGGGCAGGATAGGGGTTAATAAATGTATTATAGGTGGCGACGGTGTAGGGGGGCAGATTAGGGGTTAATAAATTTAATATAGGTTGCGGCAGGGTCCGGTAGCAGCGGTTTAGGGGTTAATACATTTATTATAGTTGCGGCGGGGTCAGGGAGCGGCGGTTTAGGGGTTAATATGTATAGAGTAGCTTGCGGTGGGCTCCGGGAGCGGCGGTTTAGGGGTTAACATATTTATTATAGTGGCGGTGGGCTCCGGGAGTGGCGGTTTAGGGGGTACTAACTTTATTGAGTTGCGGGGGGCTCCGGGGGCGCCGGTATAGGGGGTAGAACAGTGTAGTTTAGTGTGGGTGCTTAGTGAAAGGCTAGCAAGAAAGCTGTAAAAAAGCCGAAGAGCAGCGAGATCGGATGAGTGATAAATCTCACAATCCGCTGCTCATCGCCCCGTACTTGGTGCGTGGCTTTTTGACAGCTTTTTTGATAACTTAGGCGAATTTTTGCAGGTCCGCGGCGGCGATGTGAGGCGAGCTTAGGCGGGCGTATTGGGCCGGCGAAGACAGGTAAAATAGACACGTTGATAACTACCCCCCTTAGCCTTGTGTGGCTTGTCAGAAAATTAAAATTAAAGAATATATCAACTAAATATATTATTTCTTAACAGGTTTGATATTCCTGTATGTAACCTTAAGTTCTTATATATTGGTCTTCAAAAAATTGATTTCATAGTGACATTCCAATATTAATATGGCTAAGACTAAGAACAAGTGCACAAACACTACACTAAGCATATACCCTATTCTAAGTATATTGATACTGTTATCCACCCTGGAAAACCACACAAGCCATATTAATATTGGAATGTCACTATGAAATCAATTTTTTGAAGACTAATATATAAGAACTTAAGGTTACATACAGGAATATCAAACCTGTTAAGAAATAATATATTTAGTTGATATATTCTTTAATTTTAATTTTCTGACAAGCCACACACGGCTAAGAATCATATAGAAAATATAATTAAAACCAACTAAATATCTCATAATAACCTATAGCTCTTATAACTATATCCAACTTGAAAATTAACAAACTACGGATATCAATGTAAAGGAGATGTGTTTTTAATTTAATGTGAGAACAGCAAAACACAAAAAAGAGCTGTCTTTTTAATCAATATTAATAAAAATTATATTTTATAAGTCAACTTTAATTTTCTACACTTGAGATATATAAATGACAGTGTATAGAAGCATACCCTTTCTGACATAACTCACACTCAATGTGACTTATGTCATTCCAGTGAAAATTTAATGCTGGGGGGTTGTTTGTATTTTTTTTTTTTTACAGGTAAAAGAGCTGATTACTTTGGGGCAATGCCCCACTAAAGGCCCTTTTAAGGTCTATTGATAGTTTTGTTTAGGCTAGGGTTTTTTATTTGGGGGGGGCTTTTTTTATTTTGATAGGGCTATTAGGTTAGGTGTAATTAGTTTAAAGGTATGTAATTTAATTTTTATTTTCTGCAATTTAGTGTTTGTTTTTTTGTAATTTAGCTAATTTAATTTAATTTATTGTTTTTAATTTAGTTAATTTATTTTATTTTATTGTAGTGTAGTGTTAGGTGTTATTGTAACTTAGGTTAGGTTTTATTTTACAGGTACTTTTGTATTTATTTAGCTAGGTAGTTATTAAATAGGTAATAACTATTTAATAACTATTCTACCTAGTTAAAATAAATACAAACTTGCCTGTAAAATAAAAATAAACCCTAAGATAACTATTAGTTATATTGTAGCTAGCTTAGGGTTTATTTTACAGGTAAGTATTTAGTTTTAAATAGGAATAATTTAGTTAATGACAGTAATTTTATTTAAATTATATTTAAGTTAGGGGGTGTTAGGGTTAGGGTTGGACTTAGGTTTAGGGGTTAATAAATTTAATATAGTGGCTGTGGCATTGTGGGCGGCAGATTAGGGGTTAATAAGTGTAGGTAGGTTGCGGCGACATTGGGGGCAGCAGATTAGGGGTTAATAAAAATAATGTAGGTGTTGGCGATGTTGGGGGCAGCAGATTAGGGGTTAATAATATTTAACTAGTGTTTGCGAGGCGGGAGAGCGGCGGCTTAGGGGTTAATATGTTTATTCTAGTGGCGGCGATGTCCGGAGCGGCAGATTAGGGGTTAAAAATTTTATTATAGTGTTTGCGATGCGGGAGGGCCTCGGTTTAGGGGTTAATAGGTAGTTTATGGGTGTTAGTGTACTTTTTAGCACTTTAGTTATGAGTTTAATGCTACGGCGTTGTAGTTTAAAACTCATAACTACTGACTTTAGAATGCGTTACGGATCTTGGAGGTAGAGGCTGTACCGCTCACTTTTTGGCCTACCAGGACAGACTCGTAATACCAGCGCTATGGAAGTCCCATAGAAAAAAGGGTTTACAAAGTTTACGTAAGTTGTTTTGTGGTAAGGCCAAAGAAGTGTGCGGTGCCCCTAAACCTGCAAGACTCGTAATAGCAGCGGTAGTGAAAAAGCAGCGTTAGGACCTGTTAACGCTGCTTTTTCAGCTTAACGCAAAACTTGTTATCTAGCCGTAAATGTGTCTGTTGTAAATTTACTGATGTTATTTCTTCATCCCAATTATGTGGCATCTGTCATGATAAGCTTTTGCATGCGGATAATGTTTCTATTAGTATTAATACATTGTCCGTTGTTCCTTCAACGTCTAATGTACCTGATATTCCTTCAGATGTAAAGAATTATATTGCTGCAGCTATAGATAAGGCTATGTCTGCTATTCCACCTTCAAATAAACGTAAAAGGTCTTTTAAAAATTCTGATGAACTTTGTATTGACCGACAGCATACTGAAATGTCCTCTGCTGATGAGGATTCCTCTGGTTCAGAGGATCCTGATTCAGATTCTGAAATTGACTAATCTTCTTATCTGTTTAAGATTGATTATATTCGTTCTTTGTTAAAAAAAAGTTCTGGTTACTTTGGGAATTGAAGAAATCTAGTCCTCTTTATAATAAAGCCAGTAAATGATTAAATTCTGTTTTTAAACCTCCTAAGGTTGCTCCTGAGGTTTTTCATATTCCAGATGCTGTTTCTGATATGATTAATAAAGAAACTTAATTATTATTTGGATTTATTTTTTACAGCGGAAATAGCTGTTTTTATTTTTATCTCTCCCTTTCTAGTGAAATGAATTTATCAGGTAAGTTCTTACATAAATTATGTTATTTCTATATACATATGATGGTATTTTGCACAAATATATATTTATATAACTGTACTTATACATGCATTTTTACGTGCGTTATTGTTTGGCAAAACATTTAACCAGAGCTCTGAGGACACAGTAATCATTGTAGCATAAATCCGGATTGTGCTCCAGTGATTGTATATAATTTCAACTTGTAGAAGTGAAAAACCTGACGCGTAAACACCCGTGATAAACCCCTTTTTTGCTTGGCAATAATTGTTAGCGCTCCACTCGTAACCTGACCCAAAATAGGTAAAATCAAATCTAAATTTATTAATGGATATTTTTATAAAAGCATATGAAACACAATTTTTTTCTTTCATGATTCAGATAGAGCATAGTTGCTTAAAGTCTTAAAGGGACAGTCTAGTCAAAATTAAACTTTCATGATTCCGATTGGGCATGCAATTTTAAACAATTTTCCAGTTAATTTTTATCATTAAATTTGCTTTGATTTCTTGGTTGAAAGCTAAACTTAGGTAGGCTCATATGCTTATTTCTAAGCCCTTGTAGGCCCCTTCTTATCTCAGTGAAATTTGACAGTTTTTCCACAGCTAAACAGTGCTAGTTCATGTGTGCCATATAGATAACATTCTGCTCAGCACTGATTGGCTAAAATTCAAGTCTGTCAAAAGAACTGAAATAAGGGGGTGGTCTGCAGATGCTTAGATACAAGGTAATTACAGAGGTAAAAAGTGTATTAATATAACTGTTTTGATTATGCAAAACTAGGAATTGGGTAATAAAGGGATTATCTATCTTTTTAAACAATAAACATTTTCACTTAGATGTTCCCTTTAAGAAACCGACACTAATTTAGATGACTATTTTACTCATAATTTTGTTTGGGCAGCCAAAGAGAGGCTTCGTCGGCAAGCATTGATTTTTATTCAGAGTTTGCATATTTATTGTATAAAGAGCTGTTTTGTAATGTATGACTTTAGCTAAAATTGTTTTAATGTTTTACAAAAACTGCATTATAAAAGTCATTTTACAAAGTTTTGCATTTTCAAAAGAAAATAATTATAGCTATGTTTTGCATTCTTCACATACCAGAAAGTATTTTTTTTTTTTTCTTTAAAAAGTCACATTTATCTTCTGTTTATTTTAGATTTAATCCGATTGCATATATCAGAATTAGAACTTCCTTTGTGTTGCTTTGTATATTGATTCTGCAAACTACATTATGCAGGCCAGCAAGACATGTTTGTGTTGTAGATGTTAGTTTTGCACTTTCATATTTCAAACACCCACTGATAATGTGTTTACTAAACATCCATAATAGTTTTCAAGCAAAACTAAAGGTATTAAGTGATGTGACTCATGCACAGAGCAGGACGATTTCTGTTTAGTCAAAATATACTTTTCATTATATTTCAAATTGTTTAAACATGATTTACTAATTTGAATGATTACGTAAATAAACAGTGCTAGGTACAATTAATCTGATGACTGAACGTACAACATGTATAAAATAATACATGACCTTGAAATCTGTTACTGTTATTATGTTACTATTATTATTTTCTTATGAAGAGCCTACAAGTTCTGCTCAGCTATTTCTTACAGGTGAATGATTAAAGAGCAAATGTCAATCTTAGACAGAGCATGACAAAATTTAAAGGGACAGTCTGCTCCAGATTTTTTATTGTTTAAAAAGATAGATAATCCCTTTATTACCTATTCCCCAGTTTTGCATAACCAACAGTTATATTAATACACTTTTTTTTTATTTTTTTATTTTAAAACAAGCTTTATTAAATAAAACATATAAATATACATAGTCACAGAAAAATGTATGGTTGTACATAAATGAAGCGGCGTGAGAGCGCGTGGCACACGCGCTCTCAGTAGCGAGTTAAGTATGTGACAGCAAGCTTGCATTTTTTCTTTTTTAACATAAGTTGTAACAAACAATTTGTAAACCATTATAGATTAAGTTGACGCATACACACAGTTTAACATTGCATCGTAATTTTTAAGAAAGTGGAAACTGAAGAAGGAGAAGTAAGGAAGGAAGAGAAGGGAGAGAAAAAAAAAAAATAGGGTAGGGAAGAACAGATCTTGGAGTGGCCCAACATTTAAGAGGGAGTTAGACCTTTGACGAGAGAGGCATAATGCCCTCAGTCAGCTTTACGCAGGGGCAGAGTCCCAAGCAGCCACCATCATTTCAAACTTAGGTAGCTGTTTGCTTTTAAAGTAGTGTAGTTTTTCCATAAGCAGAAGCTCATCGACAGAGGAACGCCAATCCTCAAGGGAAGGCACCTCTACCGATTTCCACAATTTCGGGATTAGTCTTTTGGCTCCGGTTAACATTAGTAGAAGAAGAGCCCGGCCATGACTTGTTTCAATCTTTGGTAGGTTCAGAAACAGCAATGTTTCGAGGGAAAGTGGGATGTTAGTTTCCAGTTTAACGGAGATCTCCCCTAACACTGTCGACCAAAAGTTGGTTAATTTAGGACAGTCCCACCATATATGTGAGATTGTGCCTTGTGCCCCACAGCCCCTCCAACAAGCTGCGTTAGCCGTGGGAAAAAGTTGGTGTAGCCTGGATGGTGTGTAATACCACCGGGTGTGGAATTTAAGTTGAATTTCTTGTACTCTGGCTGATGCAGATGAGCATCTCACCAGCTCAAAGGACTCAAACCAATCGGTTTCTTCTATAGTAGTATTGAGTTCTTTATCCCACGCCCTCGTGTATGAGGGTAGCTGTGTATCTGGGGGGGTAAGGAGGAGTTTGTAAATCTTCGAGATCAGCCTCCGAGGGGGACTGGAGGACGTGCACAACGACTCAAAAGGAGTCAGATCCCTGACAAATTTGTCTTTTTGTTTGTGTGATGTAAGGAAGTGTGAGAGTTGGTGGTATCTAAGCCAGGAAGAAAAAAATGTGCCCTACTTGTTCTTGCATTTGTTGTTGGGATTTAAGCCTGCCTTCTGCCTGTGCAGAATGTAGGATTCCTAATCTTAGACTGTAAGGGGAATATTCATTTCTACTCAGATTGTAGTATGGAGTGTCTGGGTTTTCTAGTATAGGGATCATTGGTGAACAGATAGAGGAGATATGAGTGCTTGTAGCTAAAAGCCTGTCCAATGTAAGTAGGGTTTCTAATGTAAGATGGTATTTATGAATTAGTTTGGGGCGTTTTGAAGCTGGTATCCAAGCCAGGGTGCTGACATTATTAAGCTGGAGAATCTGTTCATCTAGCCTAACCCACTGCTTTTGAGTAGTGTTCTGCGACCATTCCACCAGTCTCTGTAATATTATGGCCCTTCTATATAATGTCAAGTCTGGAAAGCCCAAGCCTCCCCTGTCCCGTGGTAGATATAATGTCTTTCTGGGAATTCTCGGCCTATTACCAGTCCAAATGAATTGCTCAATTGACCTCTGCAGCTGGGGTATAAAGTCAGTCGGTAGATGGATAGGGATAGTCTGCATAACATATAGAATTCGTGGCAATATGTTCATTTTTATAAGGCCAAATTTTCCCAGCCAGGACAGCGATTTATTTTTCCATGATGATAGATCATTAATAATGTCTTTTCTCAAGGGTAGGTAATTATTTCTGAATATGTCGGAAGAGTCCGCGGACAGGAATATACCGAGGTATTTCAACTTGGTGGTAGCTATGGGAACCCTATACTCTGATTCTAAGAGGTGAATATGTTCAGCAGGGGCATTTATATTAAGGAGTTCTGATTTTGATAGGTTTAGGTGGAAGTTAGACAGCGCGCCGTATTCGTCCAGCTCCTTCAGGAGCTCAGGAATGGTGGTGTCTACATTCGTTAGAGTGTAGAGGACGTCGTCGGCGTAGAGAGCCTGTTTATATTCTTCCAGACCTACCTGTACGCCCTTAATGTTTGGGTTATTTCTCACTTTCTGAGCTAAGGCCTCAATAGAGAGGGCGAAGAGAAGGGGGGAAAGGGGGCATCCCTGCCGGGTGCCGTTTGCAATGCTAAATTTGTCAGACAGGGTACCATTAATTCTAATTCGCGCATTAGGTGCAGAGTATAATGAGAAGGTCATATTGATAAATGCCTGTCCGAAGTTCATAACCTTCATGACCCGACGTAAGAAGAGCCAGTCGACGCGGTCAAAGGCCTTCTCCGCGTCCGTTGAGAAGAGGGCCATAGGCACTTTCTCAGATTGGGCTAAATTTAACAACTGGAATATTTTGTTGGTATTATCTCTGGCCTCTCTTCCGGGCACAAAGCCCACCTGATCAGTTGCGATAAGATTAGGGAGATACCTGTTGAGCCGAGTGGCCAAGATTTTGGCAAATATTTTGACATCTAAGTTCAATAATGAGATGGGCCTAAAGTTCGCTGGAGAAGTTGGGGGCTTACCGGGTTTAGGGATGACAGTGATATGCGCTTCGAGTAGTGAGCTGGACATAACAGGGTCTTCTATCAGATTGTTAAAGAGGTTAAGCATCATGGGGCCTAGTGTTTTTTGAAAAAATTTATAGTATTTAAGAGAAAAGCCGTCTGGACCTGGGCATTTGCCGCTGGGGGAGTCTTTTATTGCTTGAGATAGCTCCTCTATGGTGATTGGGTTGTCGAGGCTATTTTTTTGGTCTAGGTCTAACTGCGGTAGGTTCAGGGTTGAGAGGTACTGATCTATTATAGCGCTTCTAGTCATGGTGTCATCGGTGGGTCCCGTAAGGTTAGATTGATTTGGCAGGTTGTACAGTCCTTTGTAATAGGTGTGAAAGGAGCTCGCTATTTGCTTACAACTTTTTAATATTGTACCATCTGAGTCTATTATGTGATGAACATATGTCTTGAGTTGTTTCCTACGAACGGCCCTGGCTAGCAGTTTACCAGGTCTGTTCCCACCCTCATAGTATTTTTGTTTTAGCGCAAGGGCCCGACGTTGATAGGCCTCAAGTTGGTGGAGGCTCAAATCTTTTCTAGCCTTTTCTAGCTTATGTTTGGTCTCTATATCTAGTGGGTTCTTTTTGTGCGCGGTTTCTAAATGAGTTATTGTGTTTAAAAGGCAGGTAAGTTTTAATCTATGCTGCTTATTCAGGCGCGCCTTATGTTTGAGAAATTCGCCTCTTATGACACTTTTGTGTGCCTCCCAAAAGTTTACTATTGATGTGTGTGAGGGGTCGTTGTGCTGTAGGTAGTCAGTCAAAGATTTTTGAATTTCAGAGGTAATCAGAGGGTTGTCCAGTAAAGTGTCGTCGAGTTTCCAGACATAGGTCGTGGGGGGGATGTCAGGCCATTGTATAGTACATGTGACCGGTGCGTGGTCCGACCAAGTAATTGGGCCTATGGAGCAAGATGTAACCATGTCAAGTCCAGATGCGTCCGTTAAGAAGTAGTCTATTCTGGAGTATTTATTGTGCGGAGGGGAATAGTAGGTGTAATCTCTTCCCGAAGGGTGTAGGGATCTCCAGATGTCGTGTAGCAGTAGGTTTGTGATCGTTGATCTAACGGATTTAATTATTTTTGTGGGGGTACTAGTCAAACCATTGGACGCGTCCATTGAGGCGTCCATGGTGATGTTAAAGTCACCTGAAAGGAATATTGGTCCCTTGGCCAAGTCAAGAAGGAGCTTAGATATTTTAGCCATAAATCGATGTTGGTCAGTGTTTGGGCAATATATGGTAGCTAGGGTAATTGGGTGTTCGTATAACTGCCCTGTAATAATCAAAAACCTTCCGTCTGGGTCCTTTTCTACGTGTGAAATCTTTAAGGGTACAGAATGATGTAACACTATGCCCACTCCGCCTTTTTTTGAAGAGCCGGATGCGAAAATCGCATTGGGGTAAAGAGCGTTGAACCATCTAGGTTCCCTGCCCCTGCGGAAATGGGTCTCTTGAAAAAAGAGGATGTGACTATGCAAATTCTTTAGGGCGTTGAAGGCTATGGAGCGCTTACCTGGGTTGTTTAACCCCTTCGCGTTGATGGTAGTTAGGGTTATGCCATGTGAGCCGAATCTACTGTGTTGATGGTTCATGCTGCAGGGGAAGAAAAAAAAAAATGGAGAGGAGAAGGGGTAGGGCCTGAGGGCTAGAGAGAAAGATACAGAGGGAAGAAAATAAGAGGGGAGAGATGAGGAAGAGTGGTAGGTAAGGATAGTGTACAAGCAAGATAATAAGACAATCAAATCAAATTTTACACTGTGGAGAGAATTATTAAATACTGTGTGATATCACGAACTCTAAGAAAACAGAAAGCAAAAAAATACAATTGGGGTAGTAACCCCCAGGCATTAACTACATTTGAAATATGACAAAAACTCTTGGTGGCAGAAAGGCCACATGAACAAGAGACGGTGAAATTTTAGGCATTATGGGGCGGGAAGGAGAGGGGGGGTTCTCCGGGGGGAGTAATAGCTGTAGGAGCGCTCTGTAAGAGAGAAGGATTAGACGGTGCCTGCGGGCAAACAATCAACCTTCCATAGTATGGGTGGGAGGGGGCCAGGCACCCCAGGTGAGATTGAGTACCTACAATATATCAAACAACAACCTGTAAGTGTAATCAAGAAAACAATTATGCATTCAAGGCAGTCAACTCAGATAGGTGAAACCTTTAGTGAGTAAGTAAGTCCAAAAGTTGTTATTTGAGAGATGGATTATTCGTCTTGTTCTCTGATTGTCCAAGTCTCAAGATTTATCACTTACTCACTGGTCTATGTCATGTTTGTGTGAACAACTGCCCTGCTCACCCCCACTCGACATGGCATGCAAACAAGAAACTCTAACAACTATTTTTTACAGCAACAAAAAGGATACAAAGGCTGTGAGCCCAGGGAGAAGGCAGCGTGATCCCACAATTTCGTGAGTCTCATCATGTTGCTGTGGTGTGTGGGACAGACGGGCCAGCTTGTTGGTGAAGAGGATCCCTGATGGAAAGGGTGTCGTAAAAGGCCCGGGTATCCATTCCCGCTTTAAATATGGCAGTCTTGTTGTTGTTGGTTGCCACTATGGATACAGGGAATCCCCAGCGATAAGGGACCTTGTGGGCCCTCAGGTTGGTTGTGATGTGGCTCATCTCTATTCTCCTCTGCAAGGTCATTGGAGATAGGTCGGAGAAGATCTGTAGTTCCTCACCCGCATGTTGTACCGGGTGTTTGATACGTGTTTGTTTGAGAATCTCTTCCTTATCTTTATAATTTAGGAAGCGGACAATTATGTCTCTAGGGGGTGCTTTGGGGGAGGCTTCGCTCTGAGAGCCCTGTGAGCTCGCTCCAACAAAACTTCTGGGGAAGAAGGTGTCTCCTTCAGCGTGCGAAATAGGCTCTGCAGGTATCCCTCTATGGCAGGAGGGTGTATAGTTTCAGAAACACCTCTGATCCGTAGGTTATTCCTACGGCCTCTATTGTCAAGGTCTTCGAGCTTCTCGGTTAGTTGCTGTATGACTTCTGTGTGCTCTTGGATCTCTGTTTTCATAAGTTGGCAGGAGGTGACGTTAGAGGCTTGTGCTGCTTCTACCTGTGTGACCCTAGTATCTAGAACCGTAATGTCTTTCCTCAAATCGTTAAACAAGGATCTCATTTCTTGAACTACATTCTTAATGTCTTCCTTAGAGGAAAGAAGACGGAGGTCGTCCTTAGTAATGAGTTGATCAGCTTGCATGGCTACTCTCTGAGATAGATTGTGGGTATCACACTGTTCTGCTTCCATTGTGTCTTGGGGAGCGCTGCTAGGGTGCTCCACCTGCTTTAGGTACTTGTTTAGGGTACGTAAGGGTGCTTGCTTGTCAGTTTTATTTTGCTTCTTACACTGCATTCCTCGTGTACCCCCAGTAAGGAAGGCCAGTAACCTAGGGTATGTGTGATTGCATGCAGGCCTCTTGCAACAAAGGCGGATAGGAGAGGTGTAGCAGTGAAGCAGGATACTTTAGGAGAAGTGAAACTGGCAACCAGCCAGAAAAGATAAAAGCACTATTGGCGCTGGTCACAATGGTAAATAGGTAAAACCCCTCAAAGGAGACCTAAATGTGAAGGCAGACTCTCCAATGACCTGGTGTCCCACTGTAGTGTTATTGCTGAGAAGCGTGGCAAATGTCTGTTTAATCAGCGTACTATACTTATGTAAGGCAGTTGTTCCCCACGTGGCAGTTTAGTATTACATTTTTTTCCCCTCTCAGAATGCAAATTAGGGTGATCAGACAGAGATTCAAATTCCTCTTATTGCTGAGGTGCGTTTAGTATTATAGGGGTGGTAAGTCATTGATTCAGGCAGGTCCATTTGATATAAGGCTTCTCATGCGTTAGTCACAAAGTAAGAAAGTGTGCCGCCTTATGTGCTAACAAGACTAATTGTATTGCTGAGGTCTCTGAGCCCCTCAACACTGGTGGTTAATGACATCCAGGTACCCCGCAAGGTGTTTAAGGTAGCGGGGCACTGTAATATCTGCCGGAGCGTGTCCGGGTGCAAGGTGGGGCAAAATCTCCTTACCCAGATGAGGTGTACTAGTCCGCTGTTCAGGCCTCTGTGATCTTGATGTCCGCCACCGCTCACCTCAAATTACTCCAGAGAGAGGTAGCGATCTGTTCTCTGTTTACGCGCTGATACAGCATCCGGCAGCTGCAGTCCCTGGTCTCACACCCCTGTTCCCAGTCGCGCTGTTAAACGGTAGGCCGCAAAGTTCGGAGCACTTCTTATCTCCCGGATACTTAAAAAAAAAATGCTGCATGCAAGGTTGGGATGATGAGAGGGGGCCGTGGATATAGTACCCCCTGTGAGTGGTATGTTTAGGGAAGGGTAATGCCTAAATTTATAAGTTTAATTGCCTGAGGGTTAAGGAGCGCTTTCAAAGCACGGCCATCTCCCTGCGTGGCTAAGCTCTGCCCCCCATATTAATACACTTTTTACCGCTGTGATTACCTTGCATCTAAACCTCTGCAGATTGCCCCCTTATTTTAGTTCTTTTGACAGACTTGCAGGAAAATCAATGCTGACTCCTAGGTAACTCCACGGGTGTAAACACAATGTTATCTATATGTCACACATGAACTAACACCCTCTAGTTATGAAAAGCTGTCCAATGCACTGAGATAAGAAGTGGCCTTCAAGGGTTTAGAAATTAGCATATGAACCTACCTAGGTTTAGCTTTCAGCAAAGAATACCAAGAAAACATAGTAAATTTGATGATAAAAGAAAAATTGGAAGGTTGCTTAAAATTGCATGCCGTATCTGAATAATGAAAGTTTCATATTGTCTACTTTAGACTGTCCCTTTAAAAATCAAGTAGCTAGGCCAAAAATATGTGTGTGTGTGTATACACAGGGCCGGTGCAACGATTTTTGTCTACACAGGCGAAGGTGCATTTTGACGCGCCCCCCAACACCATAAACCCCTCTGACAATACCACCCACCTCCCTACCCTCCTTTACCCCCATACTAAGTACATTTTATTTGTGCTCCATTAAGCTAACTTTTTTTTCTTTTACAGAAAAAAAATAAAATTGTGGTATTGTAAAGTGTACAATATTTTATTCAGCTGGAGTAGCAATTTTGTTTTTCCCACAAAAAAAAAAATGTGTTTTGTATCATAGCTGAATGCTGTTATGTTTACAGTAAAGTAAAAAGCAATCAATTGGCACAGTGTCTAGTAACTGATAGGAATATAAAAGGTATAGGTAACCTCGGTGCTGCCCCTTGTGGTACTAATGAATGTCAAGGGTTAGGGGGAGAAAGGACAAAAGAGGGGATTGTAGCACTCAAATTCCTAATTTGATAATATCCTGTACTTAAACAGTGAATATAAATGGTATAATGGATAATTAAAATATAGAATTTATTATAATTGTTTAAAAAGGGATAACAACCATCCCATTATCACACCAATATTAAGATTATATCTATGATACAAATAATTAAAAACAACCACTCCTTACAACATACTATAGCCCTGGGGTGGATGCCCCCCTGTATTCCTGGTCGATAACCGGATACTTCAGCTTCAGGTGACAGAGGCAAATCCCCAGGGCTGAAAATGTATGTAAGACACGTAAGGAGAATTTAGAGAATAAAGTGAGTTCAATGAACTCCACAAACGCGTTTCGAGGTGTGACAGTGTTATAGGGTAACGCTTATTGTAATTACGCCCCTTGTCACTTATGTCTGAAGGATTCAGATCGTAACCGCACTTAGATCGTAATGTACATATATTGTCCCCAATACTGAGTCATGTTATAATCATTATTCTACTAGATAGGGGCGCCCTTGAGTAGATAAACTATATAAATTTACAATTAAAACAGTATGCAGAGATATCGAATAGGATGTCTATGTATTGTCTGGCACAAATAAAATCCCAATTATAACCAGATGTTAGAGATAATATTAATTTGACAGTATTAACAATATTAATGCAATATTGATTCAATAAGACAATAATACAATAGATTTCACACTGTAACAAAAGAATATAATGAGTCTCTTATGACGAAGTAGATGTAATCTAGGCAGCAATCTGTGAAGGACCCGGCCTGGATCCCAAGATGACAATCTAAAAACAAGAAGAAAGACAGATGTGCCACATGGCCCAATATTGTTTGTTCAACACGGTGTATATAGTAAAGATGTGCAAGATTAAACTCACATGCATAAAAGCACTCCAAATAGTGCTGTGGGAGCGGTCTGGGATCTATAACAGTCACCCAGCAGACCGACCTCTTGGGTGGAGAAGGATAATCTGTAGTATAAAAATACAAAAAGACACAAAGGTGCCTATATGGCCTAGTACAGTTTGGACCCAGGAGTAAGTGTTATGTGTAGTATAAGTTATACTCACATTTGGTGTTGCATCTCCAATGATGCTATTAAGGCAGGAAGGGATCAATACAGTCACCCAACAGACTATAACAAGGCAGACAGCAATTGGCAAAGTCCCAGGACATCCAGTGGGCCAGATAAAAATTGATCCAAAAAATACAGAGTGCAGCAAGTGTTTTTGTATAAAAGTAACTAACTTTACTTAAAATGATTAAAAACAAGCGACGCGTTTCTCAGCAACAAGCTGTTTCATCAGGCTTATCAATATTGACAGATGTCAAGTAGTATATAGAAATAAATATTTTTTTTTATATTTTTATTTTTTTATATGTATTACAAATGTATTAAAAAATTTATATATATTAAAAATGTCTTAAAAATTTATTATCCAAGAGATATTAATTTATTTTTAGTTTTTAGTGTAAAAGATTTTTTAGGGGAGAAACACTAGTACATAAGAAACAATACTCCATCTTATGAAATATGTTTTTAATTGTTTGCAAATTGAAGAATATCTATCACACTCCAGACTAGCCATAAAGAAGGTCACTATAAAACACAAACAAAACCAAAGTTATCTACCAATACCACCTTAAATAATTGATACATCCACAAAGAGGATTGACTTTTTTAAACCAATCAAGGATTACCAACAGGTTTAAATAGAGACCTTTAAGTTCACTAAAACCATCTTGAGAAAGCCACAGCAAGTGGTGAAACGCGTTGATGGTCCTACTGCCTACAGGAATCTAACTTTGCCCAACAAAAGGAATACATAGTGACCAAGGATTGCAAAGGATTGCATTGGCACTATTTTTCTTCATCCAAAACTACAGATACTCTCTGCGCAGAGTGGAAGCCGGATCTACATTCAGGAGAAAAAATTGGTGTGTGACATCAAACGACTATCAGCGAGGCTGCAGCGTTACCTATGCCAGAAGGTGAGTGGAGGAGACATACCCACGAAGAGACCGAAAGGCATGCAGAGGTAAAGTAGCCGATATTGCCAATTATACACTCGATCCAACTATGAACTATTACATCAAAATGAAACTGGGCACTTTATAAACTACAGAACTAAGAAATTATACAGGCACAAGGAACGTATATTTAAAGGAAAATACAATTGGGACTAGTCGTTTATTGAAACAATTCATATATATACACATATTTTTTACTTTTCTTCTCAAAGTGTGACTTTACTTTGTTTTGTGTGCAAACAGTCAAACCTTTTGTACCAAAGTAATAAAGTGGATTGGTGATATATCAGCTATTCAGCTACTACCGCAACATAAAGAGTGGTGCACCACTATATTTCTAAACTTGCAAACAAGTTGTATATGTAAATCCCCAATTTTCTTTTAACTCTATGCAATAGCATTTTTAAATTATTGAAATACTTGCCTTTACTCTTTAAAGGGACAGTTCACCCAAAAATTTTCTCCCCTTTAAATTATTCCCAATGATCCTTTTAACCTGCAAGAGTGTATTAAATTGGTTACAAGTAGCTCCTTTACTCCTATTTCAGCATTTGAAATAGATGATTTAGCCTGTGGTATCGCCACCTATACTGAACAAATTAATACTGGAGTATAGGCTTTTGAATAGCCTAAGTATACACAGCCAGCAGAAGAGATTACACTATCAGTGGGATGCAGGATAGTTAAGTAATAAAATGATAATTTTTCATTGTTCTCTCTATGTATTGAGCTTTGGTGTTCCAGGCAAATAAAAGATAAGGAAGCAAGTCTGTTTACACAAACTTAGAACATAATGAGATATGATATCACCTTTAAGTTCAACCCATTGTAATAGGCTGTGGTTTCAAAGCACAAAATCAGCTACTTCATATACACAAATAAGCACGAAAATGGAATTTCTCAAATATTTTATACTCTGCAGTTGGTATAACAAGTCATTTAAAATACATTAATGGAAAAACAATTTTACAGTGTACTGTCCCTTTAAGTTCTTAAATATTTAAGACCGGTCATAAAATTAGGATTTTACCTATGTGTTTATTGAAATAAATGTGTTTGTATTTTATAACAAATTTGCTTTATTGATTTCATAATATATTCAAACAACATTTGCCTATATCAGTGACACATTCCCTGCTGCTGTTTAGCACAATCGAACCAATTCAGGATTTTACCTATGTGTTTATTTATTGAAATAAATGTGTTTGTATTTTATAACAAATTTGCTTTATTGATTTCATAATATATTCAAACAACATTTGCCTATATCAGTGACACATTCCCTGCTGCTGTTTAGCACAATCGAACCAATTCAGGATTTTACCTATGTGTTTATTTATTGAAATAAATGTGTTTGTATTTTATAACAAATTTGCTTTATTGATTTCATAATATATTCAAACAACATTTGCCTATATCAGTGACACATTCCCTGCTGCTGTTTAGCACAATCGAACCAATTCAGGATTTTACCTATGTGTTTATTTATTGAAATAAATGTGTTTGTATTTTATAACAAATTTGCTTTATTGATTTCATAATATATTCAAACAACATTTGCCTATATCAGTGACACATTCCCTGCTGCTGTTTAGCACAATCGAACCAATTCAGGATTTTACCTATGTGTTTATTGATATAAATGTGTTTGTATTTTATCACTTATTTACTTTATTGATTTTATATATTTGCCTATACCAGTGACACATCCCCTGCTGCTGCTAGCGCACTCTCACCAATTTATATATTACTGAATTACAAAGTAATACAGTTCTGGTCCATTATTATTATCGTTGATGGTTAAACTTAGATATATATATATATTCTACGGTAACCGCTGGGTGTTGAACTCAAAATATTGACACTATATGTGATCCTTAAAGCCAGTGTGTATACGGAATTTTCCTATTTTTAGGTAACATATAAGGGGTAAGAAAACGCAGATTATGCTAGGCTATGACATATGTGGGTTTGGTGAAGGAAATTACAATACAATTTATGATGTGCACTTATAGATAGTTTCTAAGTGTGTATACTCCCATTATTATATAGTTGGACATGTATATAATACTGCCATACATTCCATTACAATTAAAGCCTTAATAACATCAGAGGAAGGCCAGAGTAACGTATACACATAAAGGGGTGACCTAAGGGTAATCAAATTTCAATAGGTATGAGTCCTATAATGTGATCTATTCATTATTACCTCAGTTCATATTTGTCATAATTAAATCAGGTATAACCCCATTCTGGGTGCACATTCGTTTCTGGGATGTAAATGTTGTCTAATTTAAGGACGTTAGCAATCAATACATACAAGGATACTTATTGAGGGTATAACTGAATGATACTATCCAGTCCCATTATGCTGTCCTGCCCTTATATTATACTTCAGGATCAGTATGTAATTTGTATGCATTGCTACATCAAAATGCAACTTTTTACAAATATACCCAAAAATTATTGTATTCATTCATACCAGATGGCATAACAGAGTTGAGCCTGAATATCCATCTGGCTTCCTTCTTTAGAAGTGCATCCTCGGTATCCCCACCTCTGATGCCAGGTTTAATAGTTTCAAGGCCCCAACATTTGAAGCCTTGAGTTTTACCAGGGCTATAGTACGTTGTAAGGAGTGGTTGTTTTTACTTATTTGTATCATAGATATAATCTTAATATTGATGTGATAATGGGATGGTTGTTATCCCTTTTTAAACAATTATAATAAATTCTATATTTTAATTACCCATTATACCATTTATATTCACTGTTTAAGTACAGGATATTACCAAATTAGGAATTTGAGTGCTACAATCCCCTCTTTTGTCCTTTCTCCCCCCTTACCCTTGACATTCATGTTTACAGTAAACACAGCTGCTGGTTCATTATAAAATATTTAATTAAATATATCTTATTCAAAAATGTATTCATTATTTATTCTGTATGCTATTTCTGGCAAACTGTGCAACTGCACCACCACCACAACAAGGACTAAACATTTGGCATTATCTGTGTATTGTTTAATTCAACAGTGAGTCTCAAATTTCACTTTAAATTAGTGTCTCTGATTGGCCACAGCAAAGGAAACTATAACATGAGCTCCACCATAATTTTCTTGCGGTGGCCCTGGAAATCTTTGAAAATAGCAACACACACTTCTCTGATACCCTGTACTTTTATATGATAAACATATATAATTATCAAACCAAACTGTAGATCTGTAGTATCCCCAAAGAAAACAAAAGAACACATACATAATGTAATACTGCTCAAAAAATTGCTGTGCTCTGCTTGAAAATGTATTATATAACTGATCTTCATTTTGAATTAGGAGCTAATTGGCAAGGTAGAACTAGACATGATCTCATTGGGTATCCATTTTTGTAGGTATCTTGTTACAACAGCCCAGAGCAATTTATCAGCCTGAAGATTTCTCCCTAGCCCTTGTGGGTTTTGGTGGAGGAAGGTATTATTCTCTTGTCACTGTCTGTCTATTTCATTGACCTATACAACCATATGCTGATGCTTAGCAGTAAACAGAGGCTGAGTGCAACCAGGAGAGACAGTCTGCCTAAAACATCTGAACCGTTCCAAAAAAATAAATAAAACAAATCTTATGAGACAGTATTGTATTGTACCCGACAGTGATAATACCAGTCCTCAGAACTAAAATATACCAAACGGAAGCCTCAGAGCCGTTGATCAAATCAATACCCCTGAAGGTACCAAGATCATCACCCATGGATAAATCTGGGTCATCCAAATTAAAAAATGAAAAATAGGACCATGGTGGTAGATCATTTCTAGAAGCAAAAGAACAATACCAGAAAACACTATTCTACACTACCATTATGGGGCACAACAATACTGAAAAAATTTGTTGTTGCAGTTGGTGGAATTGTGACACTGTTGTTTTAAGCAGTAAAATCAGAGGCACGCAGTAATTTTTTAATTTGTGTTTGAATTAGTATTGTGTAAATACTTGTAAGTGCATTAGTAAGCACATTTAGTTCTAGTATGGCGTTATATAGATTCAGGGCAAAATTAGAACACTCAATCGATGAAAGGGCTTTACTTAATAGTTCAGGTTAAAAAGCTATTATGGCTCTCCAGAATGTGAGTACCAAGTCTTGCCAGCAGAGCACAGCAATTGTATCTCCTAGAGTGTGAATACCGTGTCTTGTCAACAGCCAGACCCCTGCCCGGCTGCCCTCAGACCCCCACCATCGCATCCTACCTCACTGTCTTCAGAAGTACCGGTCGTCTGGCCATCTGGATGGGTATTATCACTTCACACACGTGGCTCATTTTCAGAGTGGTGTTGTGGTGCCAGGCATCCCATACTATTTCCCTCTACCTCTAATAGGCTTAGGCAGGCTGCGCAAGTGAGCTCCACACCACACGCCCACATAGCAATAGCCGGCCCATCTAAGCCATCATGTAGGAAGCTGCAGCGAGCCCGCCAGGTGAAAGATAAGATATGCTGCCTGGCTGAGCTGCTAAACTCTCTGCTCTCAACTCCTCCAGTGTGTGCGCACTCTACAGGCAGCCGCAGAGCATGGCAACATAAACAGATTAAGTCTCACACTTCAGGCAGATCCACCTCAGCACCTCCAGTTCTCAGCGCCCCCCTGCTGGCGGAACACGAAGGCGGCTGCCTGTACTGCCTTACCTAAGTGCCGGCCCTGTGTATACACATACATATAAACTAACACAAACATATATACAGTGTATATATATATATATATATATATATATATATATATATATATATATATATATATAAAACAGGCAAACACACACATAAATACTCAAACTAGAGTATAGTCCATTCCTGTGTTTTGTATATGATTAGGAAACTTACAAAGGCCTGTGTCACCCTTATTTGCATCTCAGTTTGCTTGTTTGCATATGTAGTTATAGGTTAGGTACCTGGGAAAAGTGACCTTGGTGCAGTCCTGGGCCTATTACCATTTTGCCAAATGCTGTAACTAACTCCTCCATTTTTCTCTCAATTTAGCTGTGAGCATGCAAGTAAGTGCCAGGCCGTCTGTGTTCTTAGGGTTACCACTATTAGTTCAGACCAAACCTTAACAATCTTGTGTGGTGCACAGCACAGGAACATTTTTTTTGGCAGTACACATAGCAAATAAACACAAACTCTCACATAGATATTCACTCTCTCACACACTCTCTATCACACACACTCTCACACACAAACACGCTCTCTGACACACACACTCTCTCATACACATTCTCACACTCACACACTCTCTATCACACACACTCTCACACACAAACACTCATGCTCTCTCACACACACACTCATACACATACTCACACTGACAAACACAAAGACACTCACACTCTCATGCCACAGCTAAGCATCATATAGGAGTCATCATTCAGTAAGTAGAACAATACTAATACAGTACTGCTGGGCTAAACTTCAAACCCGGAGACACAAATGGAAACGCAGACTGTCCAGAGGTGCTTTTTGTGTGTCTATCTATTTATCCATATATATATATATATATATATATATATAAAAATAAGAAAGGCACTCTCCGTATATTTCAGTAAAATAGCTTTACTAAGATGAACGTTTTCAGGGTTGCCCCCGTCCTCAGACCTTACAAAACAAGTGACAAAGTGAACTATTTAAGTGTTTACCTGGTTGCGATCCTGCCAGAGCCTGTGGGTTCTGGATTAAACTCCTTATTACATAGGCGGTATATGATGGCCTGAGAATAGGTTGTTAATAGCGGGTTATTATTATTATTTATGGTTGCTTAGCAACAGTAGCCAGTTAATGCAACAGTGATAGTAACTGTTTGCGGGTTAAGTTGGTTTGTTTTATAACAACCAGGGTTTCCCTATATATTGAGTGAGTTTGCTACTCCTAGTAAGAGTGTTTTGTGAGATCATGATATTTCCTCTGCATGCAGCTACTCTTTTGATATACTGCCGGATATCTCATTTAAATTCACATTACAATATTTAAGTCTATAATATACCATTAACATATTTGTCTATCAGTAACCATTGCAGTGGTTTTGTGCTCTGTGCTTTTAAATTTGTTATAATTGTTGTTTTTATTTCACATTTTTTCGTTTGACTTGGTGACTCTTTTGAACCTCCAGGGCCTCTGTACACACTCTTGCGCATGCGCAGTTGTGCTAGGAGGACGCCACAGGCTCTGGCAGGATCGCAACCAGGTAAACACTTAAATAGTTCACTTTGTCACTTGTTTTGTAAGGTCTGAGGACGGGGGCGACCCCAAAAACGTTCATCTTAGTAAAGCTATTTTACTGAAATATACGGAGAGTGCCTTTCTTATTTTTTCATATTTCAATGGTTTAAGTGCACCCCGGATGCTGGATTAAAGCAGTGAGTGTGGAATCCTTTTTGAAGATTATATATATATATAACATGTTGTAGCCATGCACTCATAACTCCATATAGTTAAAAGCACCCTGGTGCTTCTTCACAAAATATTCCAAAATAAACCAGATGAAGGAACTCGCAGGTCTTATACAGAAATATAAATGCTTTTATTTATCCATAGATGGTAAAAATACAGTTCACGTTTTGGCTCCTATGTTGTCAAAACCACCAGTGCAAATACATCTATAGCACAAATGCATTTAATCAAACAAGTGTCCAGAAACACAAGATACTGAATATCAATGCAATGGTATTATGCAGAGCTCCTTGGTTTTATATAGGGGGATCAGCAGGAGTGTACACATATCTTTAGCATTCTATATTAGCAGTGTCTGAATTTATGTATAACATGGCTAAAAACAATGTTGCAAACTTTGCTGCCATATGGCTAGAGATAAATGCATGCTCCTGAGCTCACTTAGGATTGCTCTTTAACCCCTTAAGGACCAGGGCTGTTTTAACACTTTTGTGGTGTTTGTGTTTAGCTGTAATTGTCCTCTCTCTTATTTGCTGTTCCCATACAAATTATATATTGTTTTTTTCAGGACAAGAAGGGCTTTCTTTACATACCATTATTTGTATCATGTCATATAATTTACTTTAAAAAAATAAATAAAATATGGTGAAAAATTGAAAAAAACATGTTCTTTTTACTTTTACTTGAAAAATCTTTTATTCATCTACAAAAGCTAATGAAAAAAAATGCTAAATAGATTCAAAATTGTGTCCTGAGTTTAAAAACACCCAGTGTTTAGATGCTTTAGTTATAGTGCTATAAGTACAAGTAGGACATTGCTATTTCAAAATATATATATATTTAAAATGTATCAATAGATTGTAACACTGTCAAACAAACATAATAATTGCCTGTTACTATCTGACTCACATGCCTGGCAGATAGTAAGAGCGGTATTTCATTTTAAGTCATGACGGTTCAGGACCTTCATCAGTCCTCAAGGGTTTAATAACAGATATCAAGAGAACTAAGCAAAATTGTTAACAGAAGTAAATTGCAAAGCTTTTTAAAATGTCATGCTCTATCCAATCCATTTGTTTAATTTTGACTTTACTGTCCCGTTAAGTCCAATAGCATATTAGAGTTTAGGCTTTTATGTACTTATGTTTGTCACATTTATGTATTTTTATAATATGTAGTATATTAATACATTTCACTAAAGTGTGCTATTTGCTAACTTTGAAACAATTGAATTGGTGACATGGTGCCTAAATTGGTGACACAGCCATATTTAACCAGCAAGGAGGCCAAAAGGGGGTCTTTGTATAACTGACCACTAAAAAGAGGGTACAATTACTGTATTTACTTCTATTATCTGCTTTGCATTGTTCTCTTTGTATCATTTATTGAAAATCATTCATATGTAGGCTTAGGAGCAGCAATGCACTACTGTCAGCTGATTGGGTTCTTCACATATATATCTATTGTTATTAGCTCAACCAATGTGTTCATTAAGCTCCCTGTAGTGTATTGGTGATCCTTCTTTAAAGGATACCAAAAGAATGAAGCAAATTTGATAATAAAAGAAACTGGGAAAGCTGTTTCAAATTGTATGCTCTGAATCTTGAAAGAAAATACTTGGGTTTTATGCCCCTTTGATGTTCAAGTCAATGTAAATAAAACAATGTAAATGGTATTGTGAAACACTTTCTAAGTGTGTTGAAGTTTAATTGTAAAAAAAAAAAGATGATGATTTAACCCCTTCTGAAAGGGCCTTTGACTTGGTACCTCCAAGATGATTCAAGTACTGAACCGCTGAAATATTGTCCATCCTCAACAAAATGGATGTGGGATGATTGAAGTGTGAAAAACTCTTGATGGCGAAAGATCCAGCAAGAAGTTTGAGACAATTTATGTGTAAGAGTTTCTCTGTGGAGGACCATTTCCCGCCTGTAATGGAAGGACCACATCTGGCACCCCAGACAGAAAGACTGGCATCTGATTCGATGACTAAATCCGGGATCGAACCAAAAATGGCTCTCCCATTCCAGGCTTCTATGTTATTGAGCCACCAAGAAAGTTCTTGTTTGGCTTTGAGGGATAGAGGAATTTTGTGAGAATAGGGAAAACCTTTTTGAAGATAAAATATTTTTAATCTTTGAAGGGCCCAATATTGAAGGGGAGCAGGGTAAATGGCTTGAATTGAGGATGATAGAAACCCTTCAAACCGAGCCATCGTCCTGAGGGAAACAAGATCTTTGGTTAAAGTACGAGAAATTTCCTTCCTTATGTTTTTTATTTTGTCTTTTGGAAGACTGTTGGTGGGGGATTTTGTGTTTATAAGAAAACCCAGAAATGTAAGAGATAGGGAAGGAATGAGTTCTGATTTTTCTTGGTTGATGAAAAAACCTAAATTGGAAAGGAGATTGATTGTAAGATAAAATTGTTGAATAAGAGAATGACGATCTTGATTTATTATCAATATGTCATCCAGGTATACAATGAGTCTGATTCCGTGAAGGAAACAACCGGTTTCATTATTTTGGGAAATACCCAAGGGGCAGAAGATAAACTGAAAGGAAGACATGTGAATTGCCATGTGAGATTGTTCCATTGAAATTTTAAAAATGTTCGAAATTCTGTGAGGTATGCGTCTGTAAGGTCTAAGCGAACTAGCCAGTCCCTGTCCTGAAGGCAATCTCTGAGAAGGTAAATACCCTCTATTTTGAAATGATTATAATTTACATAAAAATTTAAGTATCGCAAGTTTATGACCGGACGATATTTGCCGTTTTTTCTTTTTTTACCAAAAATAGATTGCTTAGAAAGCCTTCTAAAGGAGACGGAGATAGATCTATGGCCTGTTTTTAATAAGGTTGTTTACCTCTGAGTGTAAGAGTTGTTTGTCTTGAAGGGAAAAATGAATGGGATGAGGAAAGACAATCTGAATGGGAAGTGAAGAAAATTCTATTTGAAGTCCTCGAATGGAATTTAGAACCCAAGGGTCTGAAGAAATAACCTCCCAATTTTTTACAAAAAGTGAAAAAGTCTTCCCCCTATTCTTGAGGGAGAAAAATTTGTGTGAGATAGAGGAAAACTTACCTGGAGATGGTCATGAGCGGGCTTGTGATCTAAAACCTCTAGACTGCCATGGTCTGGAATGGGAGGGAAATAACTGAAAGTATGTTGAGGAAAAGTTTTCATGAAAGTGTCTCTGATTGTTGTATTGAGATTGGTATTTATATTGAAATTGGGGTCTGTATGTGTTGTATGTTCTGCTAGGAAAGCGACCCCTGTCAAAAACAGGGTTAGGATTAAAAAAAAATTCATAGATGTCTTAGCCTTATTAAGGGAAGAAAAAGTGCTCACATAATTATTAGGCTCCTTAATAAACTCGTCTCCAAAAAGGAGGCCATTAGCTGAGGAACCTGATTTAGACAAAGCCATATCTGTGAGTTTAAGATCAATTTTCCAGAGAATATATTTCCTTTTCTCAATGGAAATAGCAGAGTTATTGTTACCAATATCACATAAGGCTCTCTGAAGCCATTGACTGACTAATGCTGGGTCTAGGGCAGAATCATTTTCCAATGCATCATCAGTAAGTTCTAAATTTTTAGTGAGAGGGCCAATAGAATCCAGGAGCTTATCCTGACAAATTTTCCATCATCTGTCAAGACCATTTTTAACATTAAATCCTGGAGAAGAAATAAATTTAACAATTTTAGGGTCAACTTCAGGGGTAATAGCAGTATTATTAGGTAAATTAGGGCGAGGGCATTCTGCTTGCATCTTATTTTTAACTTCTCTTTTAAGGGGGTGTCTAATCCAATGTTCCACAAATTCAGATACATCTTTAGAGGGAAACTACTCCAAAGAGCGAGGGTGTTGGAGCTTATCAGGGTTAAATCTAGGGTTTCCGGCTTTGTCGGAAAAATTATAAGGTAAAATGGATTTGGATTTAGATAATCTTTTATGTTTTTTGGGTGCAGGAGAGTCATCTGAATAAGAGTCATGATCTGATAAATATTTTTTGTTTCCTGAATAATTATCAGAATCAGACTGATTGATATGCTCTTCTGAGGAAAAATCATTATCACTTTGAGATACAGAAGTCTATTTGTTTTTGAAATTTTCTTTTAAGGCTCCTAAGTTTTCCCTCTGAGCCTGAGGGAAAAGGTGAAATATTTTTAGTTCCTACACCTTTTGGAATAGAGGAGTCTGATTTGTGCAGACTTTTAGATTTATAAGATTTAAGGGATTTTTTTATTAACCAGAGATAATTTCCTCTTAAGTGACTTTTTAGGAGGAGAAGCTTGAATAGCTTCTAATAATATTTCCATTTGAAAGTTAAAATGATTAAACATATTGGACATAGAGGAATCAATCATCGCTTGTACAGATTTTCCTGTAAGGGGGCTATCATGAGGGGGAAGACATCTCAGCAAAAAAGAACTGCACTTCCAATAAGAATTAAAATTTAACTCAGTTAAAAATATTTCTCCTGACAAAATTTGCTAACAAAAATTATCGGCTAGATTTAGAGTTTGGCATTAGCCGTCAAAAGCAGCGTTAAGGGGTCCTAACGCTGCTTTTTACCGCCCGCTGGTATTTAGAGTCAGGCAGGAAAGGGTCTACCGCTCACTTTCTTTCCGCGACTCCAGGCTACCGCAGATCCCCTTACGTCAATTGCGTATCCTATCTTTTCTATGGGATTTGCCTAACGCTGGTATTTGGAGTCTTGGAAGAAGTGAGTGGTAGAGCCTCTACCGACAAGACTCCAACCGCAAAAAAAAGTCAGTAGTTCAGAGCTTTATGGGCTAATGCCGGAACATAAAGCTCCTAACTACTGTGCTATAAAGTACACTAACACCCATAAACTACCGATGAACCCCTAAACCGAGGCCCCCCCACATCGCAAACCCTATAATAATTTTTTTGAACCCCTAATCTGCCAACCGGACACCGCCGCAACCTACATTATCCATATGAACCCCTAATCTGTGGCCCCTAAAATCGCCAACACCTATATTATATTTATTACCCCCTAATCTGTCCCCCCAATGTCACCGCCACCTACCTACACTTATTAACCCCTAATCTGCTGACCGGACCTCGCCGCCACTATAATAAATGTATTAACCCCTAAAACGCCGTACTCACAAACACTATAATACATTTTATTAACCCCTAATCTGCCCTCCCTAACATCGCTGCCACCTACCTACAATTATTAACCCTTAAGTCTAACCCTAACACCCCCCTAAATTAAATATAATTTAAATAAAACAAACTAAATTTACTATCATTAAATACATTATTCCTATTTAAAACTAAATACTTACCTATAAAATAAACCCTAATATAGCTACAATATAACTAATAGTTACATTGTAGCTATTTTAGGATTTATATTTATTTTACAGGCAACTTTGTATTTATTTTAACTAGGTACAATAGCTATTAAATAGTTAATAACTATTTAATAGCTACCTAGTTAAAATAATTACAAAATTACCTGTAAAATAAATCCTAACCTAAGTTACAAATACACCTAACACTGCAATATCAATAAATTAATTAAATAAATTACCTACAATTAGCTAAACTAAAATACAATTAAATAAACTAATCTATAATACAAAAAACAAACAAACACTAAATTACAGAAAATAAAAAAAATTACACCTAAAACTAAAAACTAATTACAACTAAAACTAATTATACCTAATCTAAGCCCACTAATAAAATAAAAAAGCCCCCCAAAATAATAAAATGCCCTACCCTATTCTAAATTACAAAGTAATCAGCTCTTTTACCAGCCCTTAAAAGGGCTTTTTGCGGGGCATTGCCCCAAAGTAATCAGCTCTTTTACCTGTAAAAAAAATACAACCCCCCCCAACATTAAAACCCACCACCCACATACCCTTACTCTAACCCACCCAAACCCCCCTTAAATAAACCTAACACTAACCCCCTGAAGATCTCCCTACCTTGAGTCGTCTTCAGCCAGCGGAGCCAAATTCTTCATCCAAGCGGAGCAAGAAGATGTCATCCATCCGGTAGAAGTCTTCATCCAAGCGGCGTCTTCTATCTTCATCCATCCGGAGCGGAGCCATCTTCCAGCCAGCCGACGCGGAGCCATCCTCTTCAACCGACGGACTAACGACGAATGAAGGTTCCTTTAAGGGACATCATCCAATATGGCGTCCCTCGAATTCCGATTGGCTGATAGGATTCTATCAGCCAATCGGAATTAAGGTAAGAAAAATCTGATTGGCTGATTCAATCAGCCAATCAGATTGAAGTTGAGCTAATTGTAGTTAATTTATTTAATTAATTTATTGATAGTGTAGTGTTAGGTGTATTTGTAATTTAGGTTAGGATTTATTTTACTGGTAATTTTGTAATTATTTTAACTAGGCAGCTATTAAATAGTTAATAACTATTTAATAGCTATTGTACCTAGTTAAAATAAATACAAAGTTGCCTGTAAAATAAATATAAATCCTAAAATAGCTACAATGTAACTATTAGTTATATTGTAGCTATATTAGGGTTTATTTTATAGGTAAGTATTTAGTTTTAAATTGGAATAATTTGTTTAATGATAGGAATATTTATTTCGTTTTATTTAAATTATATTTAGGAGGGTGTTAGGGTTAGGCTTAGACTTAGGTTTAGGGGTTAATAACTTTAGTATAGTAGTGGCGACGGTGGGGCGGCAGATTAGGGGTTAATAATTGTAGGTAGGTGGCGGCGATGTTAGGGAGGGCAGATTAGGGGTTAATAAAATTTATTATAGCGTTTGTGAGTCGGGAGTACGGCGGTTTAGGGGTTAATACATTTATTATAGTGGCGGCGAGGTCCGGTCGGCAGATTAGGGGTTAATAAGTGTAGGTAGGTGGCGGCAACATTGGGGGGGGGGCAGATTAGGGGTTAATAAATATAATATAGGTGTTGGCGATGTTAGGGACAGCAGATTAGGGGTTCATAGGTAAAATGTAGGTTGCGGCGGTGTCCGGAGCGGCAGATTAGGGGTTAATAATATAATGTAGGTGTCAGCAATAGCGGGGGCGGCAGATTAGGGGTTAATAAGTGTAAGATTAGGGGTGTTTAGACTCGGGGTTCATGTTAGGGTGTTAGGTGTAGACTTAGAGAGTGTTTCCCCATAGGAAACAATGGGGCTGCGTTAGGAGTTGAACGCTGCTTTTTTGCAGGTGTTAGGTTTCTTTTCAGCCAGCTCAGCCCCATTGTTTCCTATGGGGATATAGTGCACAAGCACGTTTTTCCAGCTTACCGCTACCATAGGCAACGCTGGTATTGAGGGTTGAAGTGGAGCTAAATTATGCTCAACGCTCCCTTTTCTGAGGCTAACACAGCCATTCAGACAACTCTAAATACCAGCGTTGTCTTAAAGGATTACTTTCTGTTATAATTTTTAAGCTAAACAACTAACATATTAAAGTTAATAAACATTAATTAAAACCTACTGACCTATATTTTCTCCAAAACAAAGTTCTAACGTTCTAAAAGTTATATCTTTTATTCGCCGATGATGTCACATTATCCTGCCCACTATTTTCAGCACTGCGTGTTCAAACTACTTTGTGTTTAAAGCGCCATTTTGAAATCTAGGTATTGTGGTACAGAGCAAAGGATACCCACGGAGTGGGTTTGGAAAACAATTAAATTTGCAGACAAGATTTCTGATATACGGTAGAGATATGTTAATGAAATGCTATTGATAAAAAGCGTATTTGGGGTAGTTAGTTAGTAACAGGCATAGAAAATATTTACTTACAGTGGCCCTTTAAGGGTGCACTGGAAAAAAAAGCAGCGTTAGCACCGCGGGTCTTTACCAACAAAACTCTAAATCTAGGCTTTAGTAATTAAAAATTGAATAAATGTATAAATGTATTGTACAAAGTATATTAAATGTTGTAGTGTAAAGAAGACAGCTGAGAGCAACTGATATGCTGAACGGAGTCTGTGAGGTAAAAAGGGGCAGGAACAAAACAAAATGGCCACCGGAGTATGGAGCTTGGTAAGAAAAAGGAAAGAGCTTGAGCGCAAACGGCTCAGAAAAAATAAATAAAACAGATTTGCACAAAATCAGAAGGTAAGGATAACCTAAAAATAGAAGAAAATACAAAACACAAAATATTTTTTTTTTTATTATTTGACCAAAGGTAGATAACGGATAGTGTGGAAAGGAAAAAAAGAACAAAACGGGGAAAAAACTAACAATATAAAACGAATCACAAATAGAAATAAAATATTAAGAAAAAAGACAGCACAACTTTCCGGTAGCAGCAAAAGAAAGAGGAGTAATTGGGGATCATTGGTCACTTTATGATGGATATGAGAAAGCTGATTGGTTTTTCTTTTCTACATTTGTTCAGAAAATTCTCTCATTGGTTCATTTTGTCTGGCATTTCTTTTCTCTGTAACATTAACTGTTTATGTGCTGCATATGTTATGTTCTTATGTTATACTTTTAATGGCAGCATTGGTAGTAGTAAAGAAAGTATAAAGCAAAATAGGAGTCTCCTGTCCTGTCCTGTCCTGTAATAAAATTCGAAATAAGGTGACTTTAAACATTTATTTATCAGGAACCACTGCTCCTTTCATCACCGAAAAAAAACAACCACATTCTAAACAATAAAACCTATCAGTGTGTAAGCAATTAATAATACTTAAAATACGCAACCAAAGTAATTAATATTTTCAGCTCTCAAGACAAATTACAAAGAAATGTTTGTATTCAATCCAAAGTTACAAGCATTTGAAAAAAACAGTGTTTAACAGTGATTAGTCTGCAGACAAACTATAGTTGAACTACTGAGTACCTATAATGATGTTATAATGGGCATTTATTTCTAAACATTGTTGTAAGAAGGTTATCTTTAGTTTCTCTGTACCTGACTACCTAGGGAGAGATTACATATGCGGCGCAATCTTCAGCGTAACTGCTGAAACCCGCGTTGCCCGTAATTTCCCCTCACACATCGGAGAATCACATAAACCCTGCCGGCAGTTCATAAACTGCCGTAAGTCGGATAAACTAGCGATGTCCAGAAATGTGCGTAAATACAAATTTCTGGAGTCGCCAGTGACTTACGGCACTTTAGAAACTGCCGGCGCTTAAGAAAATAAAAAATAATGTCAAATCTCCTGTAAAAGTCTAACCCGCCTCCCAAAAATAAAGCCGACACGTAAAACCCCTATATCCGCCATCACCCCCATATCGGAACTAATAATAAATGTATTAACCCCTAATCCATCAACCCCCCACATCGCAATCTAATTTATTAAACTATACACCCCTAATTCGCCATCCCCACATCACAATCTAATAAATGTATTAACCCCTAATCTGCCAAATCCCCACATTGCAATCTACCTATTAACCCCTAATCCGCCCAACCCTTTATCACAAAGTATTTTATAAACATATTAACACCTAATCCGCAAAACCCCCACAATGCAATGAACCTAATAAATCTATTAACTCCTAAACCTCCAACCCTCACAATACAAATAACTAATTAAATTACTAAGCCCCCTAACCTAACACCCCCTAAATTAACCCCAATTACCTAAAATTAAAAAAAATACTAAATAACAATTAAAATAAAATACTAACATTATTTTAAAAATAAAAAACTGTTTAAATTAAATCTAAAATTACAAAAAATAAAAAAGTCTAACATTACAGAAAATAAACTAAATTATCAAAAATAAAAAAAATAAACCTAATCCCTATAAAAAAAAGTCCCCCCAAAATAACCCCCCTTAATCTAATCTAAACTATCAATAGCCCTTAAAATGGCCTTTTGTAGGGCATTGCCTTATGTTAAACAGCTCTTTTACCTCTAAAAACACTAAGTCCCCAAATTACAGTAAACACCCCCACCAACTAAAACTCTCAAAATAAAGAAACCTAAACTACCCATTGCCCCCTAAAAAGGCATTTGTATGGGACTACCCTTAAAAGGGCATTTAGCTCTTTTACAAGTGCCCATGAAATCCCTAATCAAAAAAATAAAAAATAAGCCTAAATCTAACCCCCAAATAGGTACTCACGGTTCCTCCTCTTCTTCCAGGCAGTGAAGTCTTCTTCCAAGCGGCCAACATCTTCTTCCAAGCGGGGACTTCTTCTTTGTTCATCTAGGACCAAGTCGGTGCAGAGATGACTGCAGACCAGGACCGGCGACCGTGGAGCCATGGAGCGTGGAGGATCCCCTTTGCAGATCGCCACCGCACACTGACTATTGAATGCAAAGGTACTCATTTAAATATGGCGCACCTTGCATTCCTATTGGCTGAAAAAAATCAAATCAGCCAATAGGATGAGAGCTACTCAAATCCTATTGGCTGATTTGAATTAGCCAATAGGATTTGAGCTACTGAAACTTTTTTATTCCTTACACTTTACTTTTGCATTAAAGGGACACTGTACCCCAAATTCTTCTTTTGTGATTCAGATTGAGCATGAAATTGTAAGCAACTTTCTAATTTACTCCTATCATCAAATTTTCTTCATTCTCTTGGTATCTTTATTTGCATGCTCTTTCTGAATTACAAAAGAAAAAATTTGGGTACAGTGTCCCTTTAAGTATTCTAGCACAATTTCAGCTTTCACTCGAGCACAACCTATAACTTTCAACTTGTAATATGAGAGCTATTCAGTGCTGTTGCGATCTCCATTGAAAGTATAGGTTGCTCTAGAGTGATGTAGATCGCGCTAAACCCTTCTCTGGTAAATCAGTTTTACCATGGACTTGTAATATCAAGTCACATGCTAATATAAGGTGTCAAGAGATACTGCTTATCACATCCAGCTCTAGCATTAGATTGCCACTTGTAATCTAGGCCATAGAAGCATACCTTGGGGCAACTCTTCATTTATTTATATGGGTATGAACTCTCCAATGGCCAATATAATGTATTATTCAACAGTTTAAGTCCTACAACAAATAGTTCTACAATATTAGGTATAATTACATTTTCTCATTAAAAGATAAATAACTGTTTCTGCTTTTGGGTTTTTTATTAAATTACTAAATTTATTTTAAAATAATTTTCCATCCTCTTCATAATTATTTTTACTTTATAAAAGTTCACATCTTATTTCTAATTAACACCATACTGGCTGAAGATGTTTCATTAATTCACATTAAATGGTCATGATTCTTCTGCACAATAGAATTTTTATAAGTTTAGTGGCATATTGTATAGCGATTAGCACTATTTAAATATGTTAAAATTATCTTTACATGAAAAAAATTGTTAGGTAAAGCTTTTTATTTTGAAATTAACAGTAAGTATTTGTTTGTGCACAGTAGATATGTACATTCGGTGATGCTCAAAAATCTGTGCAAATCCACATCTTTGTGTGCTGCACTATAACACAAATAAATCTGGCTCTGAAAAGAGCCAAATGCTTCTACCCTCGGCTATATATGGCATTATTTTATACAATCAAATTCCGAATGCACATATCTAGGGCACAACTGGTCCATAGGATAGGAGCTCAATGGCTGAAAAAGGAAAACACAGACAGCTCTACTGGTGTAATGTAACACATCTCACATGCATAAAAACAACTAATATACTTTAAATTCCCTTTTTTAGATGAGAAAAAAAAATCATATTTAATGCACTGGTATATGAGTTTTTTGACATTGCGGAAAGAGGATCTTCAATTTACCTCCTGAATCAATGGATTTTTATTGTTCTTTTTAATGTTTGCTACCTTTTTCCATATAATATTATGTGTATGATGAGGAACTGCTGATCTCCCTTGATAATATTTTCAACTGCTTAGACTAATTTGGTTCATATAATATCTGTTTGTAAAAACATTATGCTTGACATTTTAAGAAACGCTATTTATTTATCTAACCTTTGATAACTATGCAAATTTATTAAAAAGAAAAACCGGAAATAACATATTGACATTAGTTTTCAGACCCTTAAAGGTGAAGCACCTTTGGCAGAGATTACAGCCTCTAGTCTTTTTGGTATAATGCAGCAAACTTTGCCCACCTGTATTTGGATATTTTCTGACATTCTTCTCTGCAGATCCTTGTCAAGCTCTGTGGGGTTTGATGGGGACCACCGGTGGACAGTTCTTTTTATGTCTCTCCAGAGATGTTCTATTTGGTTCAAGTTGGGCTCTGGCTAGGCACCTCAAGGATATTCACAAAGTTTTCCCTAAGCCACACTTGCATTATCTTGGCTGTGGGCTTAGGGTCATTGTGCTGTTGGAAGGTGAACCTTTGGCCCAGTATGAGGTCCTGAGTGTTCTGGACCAAGTTTTCATTAAAGGTATATCTCTGTATTTTGCGGCATTCAGCTTCCCCTCAACCCTTACACAACTCCCATTCCCTGTCACTGAAAAACACGCCCACACCATAATTCTACCACTAACCTGCTTCACTGTTGGGATGGTATTGAGCAGGTGATGAATGGTGCCTGTTTTCCTCCAGACATGACACTTGGAATTGAGACCAAACAGTTCAACTTTCATTTCATCAGACCAGATGATGTAGTTTCTCAAAGTCTGAGATTCCTTTAGGTGCTTTTTTGCAAATTCCAAGCAGGCTTTTATGTGTCTTTCACTGAGGAGAGGCTTCTGTCTGGCCACTCTGCCATAAAGCCCAGATCGGTGGAGTGTTGCAGTGATGGTTGTCCTTTATGTAAGTTTCTCCAATACGTTCAGTTTTCTACAAGAAAAATACGTTTTTTGTAATGGATATTTAAGTAGAGATAATTCTACACAGTAGATATAGCCATTGCTTAATGTGTTGCCTTGTAAAAGTATTCATACCTCTGGAAAACGATATTTTTTTCCAGGGTTACAAAAGATCCCCAAACAATATTTTTATTGTAAATTGGCCTGCTATAATAGTTTATTTTTAAGACAATTAGTTACTCCTGAGTAGATATTTAAAACCACCATTTACTGTAATAACAGATTTATGTATTTTGGGGTAAGTATCGACCAGCTTAGTACACCGGTTGGGACTAATTTTGTTTTTGTCTATTTATTATAAATTACATCAAGGTTCACATAGATCAATTCAGCGTGATAAACAGCTCACTGTCTGAGAGTAAACAATGTTTATAAACCAAAACATATAGCAAAGAGAGTATACAGAATGAAAATTATTGCTAAATTGTTGCTAAGGTACTGTCCATATATTATTGCTAGGTAAACTCTTTTGCAATAACCATTTAGTAATCAAGTGAGAATACAATTAAAAATATTAGAAAGCCAGCGAGTAAAAAAAGGGGACAATTCAGAAAATGGGAGAGAAATATTGAGAGAAAACACAGGTGAGGGCACCAATAAATCAAATAAACAGTGCAGGATTGTAAGGTATAGGAATAAATGGTAACATATGGGTGTATATTAAATCCTAAACCTCATGTATCAAAATAATCAGTGCATACTGCAGAGATTCCCAGTAAACTTTGAATATTTTTGCAAACTATACATTTTATTTTTCTTAAAACAATCTTTTTTAACAAAAATATATTATATTATATATGTATTAGCATGCATAGCTCTTATTGGTAAAAAACAAACAAAAAACCCACAAGGAATTCTGTGGATTGGGCGGAGTCATCTGAGATGGGGCTTTTTTTCAAGGGGTGGTCTGAATACTTTTGCAAGGCATTGCATTTATGTCATACATAATCTGCATCAAACGGTTTTGTTACTCACTTTTCTTTATCAGAGTTTATGTTAAAATGATAAAAAGAGGTGTTCAGGAATATTCTACATATTGATCTATAGACACACTGCCTAATGGACCATTAAATACATATTATAATTAACAAGGGCATAATAAAAAGACTAAGGCCTAGATTTGGAGTTCAGCGGTAGCCGTCAAAACCAGCGTTAGAGGCTCCTAACGCTGGTTTTGGCCGCCCTCTGGTATTTGGAGTCAGTGATTAAAGGGTCTAACGCTCACTTTTCAGCCGCGACTTTTCCATACCGCAGATCCCCTTACGTCAATTGCGTATCCTATCTTTTCAATGGGATCTTTCTAACGCTGGTATTTAGAGTCGTTTCTGAAGTGAGCGTTAGAGCTCTAACGACAAAACTCCAGCCGCCTGAAAATAGCAGGAGTTAAGAGCTTTCTGGGCTAACGCCGGTTCATAAAGCTCTTAACTACTGTACCCTAAAGTACACTAACACCCATAAACTACCTATGTACCCCTAAACCGAGCTCCCCCCACATCGCCGCCACTCGATTAAAATTTTTAACCCCTAATCTGCCGACCGCCACCTACGTTATACTTATGTACCCCTAATCTGCTGCCCCTAACCCCGCCGACCCCTGTATTACATTTATTAACCCCTAACCTGCCCCCCACAACGTCGCCGCCAGCTACTTAAAATAATTAACCCCTAATCTTCCGACCGCAAAGCGCCGCCACCTACGTTATCCCTATGTACCCCTAATCTGCTGCCCCTAACCCCGCCGACCCCTATATTACATTTATTAACCCCTAACCTGCCCCCCTCAACGTCGCCGACACCTGCCTACACTTATTAACCCCTAATCTGCCAAGCGGACCTGAGCGCTACCATAATAAAGTTATTAACCCCTAACCCGCCTCACTAACCCTATAATAAATAGTATTAACCCCCTAATCTGCCCTCCCTAACATCGCCGACACCTAACTTCAATTATTAACCCCTAATCTGCCGAGCGGAGCTCACCGCTATTCTAATAAATTGATTAACCCCTAAAGCTAAGTCTAACCCTAACACTAACACCCCCCTAACTTAAATATAATTTACATCTAACGAAATTAATTAACTCTTATTAAATAAATGATTCCTATTTAAAGCTAAATACTTACCTGTAAAATAAATCCTAATATAGCTACAATATAAATTATAATTACATTGTAGCTATTTTAGGATTAATATTTATTTTACAGGCAACTTTGTAATTATATTAACCAGGTACAATAGCTATTAAATAGTTAAGAACTATTTAATAGTTACCTAGTTAAAATAATAACTAATTTACCTGTAAAATAAATCCTAACCTAAGATATAATTAAACCTAACACTACCCTATCAATAAAATAATTAAATAAACTACCTACAATTACCTACAATTAACCTAACACTACACTATCAATAAATTAATTAAACACAATTCCTACAAATAAATACAATTAAATAAACTAGCTAAAGTACAAAAAATAAAAAAGAACTAAGTTACAAAAAATAAAAAAATATTTACAAACATAAGAAAAATATTACAACAATTTTAAACTAATTACACCTACTCTAAGCCCCCTAATAAAATAACAAAGCCCCCCAAAATAAAAAATTCCCTACCCTATTCTAAATTAAAAAAGTTACAAGCTCTTTTACCTTACCAGCCCTGAACAGGGCCCTTTGCGGGGCATGCCCCAAGAATTTCAGCTCTTTTGCCTGTAAAAGAATAAATACAATACCCCCCCCAACATTACAACCCACCACCCACATACCCCTAATCTAACCCAAACCCCCCTTAAATAAACCTAACACTAAGCCCCTGAAGATCTTCCTACCTTGTCTTCACCATCCAGGTATCACCGATCCGTCCTGGCTCCAACATCTTCATCCAACCCAAGCGGGGGTTGGCGATCCATCATCCGGTGCTGAAGAGGTCCAGAAGAGGCTCCAAAGTCTTCCTCCTATCCGGCAAGAAGAGGACATCCGGACCGGCAAACATCTTCTCCAAGCGGCATCTTCGATCTTCTTCCATCCGGTGCGGAGCGGGTCCATCTTGAAGCAGGCGACGCGGATCCATCCTCTTCTTCCGTTGTCTCCCGACTAATGACGGTTCCTTTAAGGGACATCATCCAAGATGGCGTCCCTCGAATTCCGATTGGCTGATAGGATTCTATCAGCCAATCGGAATTAAGGTAGGAATTTTCTGATTGGCTGATGGAATCAGCCAATCAGAATCAAGTTCAATCCAATTGGCTGATCCAATCAGCCAATCAGATTGAGCTCGCATTCTATTGGCTGTTCCGATCAGCCAATAGAATGCGAGCTCAATCTGATTGGCTGATTGGATCAGCCAATCGGATTGAACTTGATTCTGATTGGCTGATTCCATCAGCCAATCAGAAAATTCCTACCTTAATTCCGATTGGCTGATAGAATCCTATCAGCCAATCGGAATTTGAGGGACGCCATCTTGGATGACGTCCCTTAAAGGAACCGTCATTAGTCGGGAGACAACGGAAGAAGAGGATGGATCCGCGTCGCCTGCTTCAAGATGGACCCGCTCCGCACCGGATGGAAGAAGATCGAAGATGCCGCTTGGAGAAGATGTTTGCCGGTCTGGATGTCCTCTTCTTGCCGGATAGGAGGAAGACTTTGGACCCTCTTCTGGACCTCTTCAGCCACCGGATGATGGATCGCCAACCCCCGCTTGGGTTGGATGAAGATGTTGGAGCCAGGACGGATCGGTGATACCTGGATGGTGAAGACAAGGTAGGAAGATCTTCAGGGGCTTAGTGTTAGGTTTATTTAAGGGGGGTTTGGGTTAGATTAGGGGTATGTGGGTGGTGGGTTGTAATGTTGGGGGGGTATTGTATTTATTCTTTTACAGGCAAAAGAGCTGAAATTCTTGGGGCATGCCCCGCAAAGGGCCCTGTTCAGGGCTGGTAAGGTAAAAGAGCTTGTAACTTTTTTAATTTAGAATAGGGTAGGGAATTTTTTATTTTGGGGGGCTTTGTTATTTTATTAGGGGGCTTAGAGTAGGTGTAATTAGTTTAAAATTGTTGTAATATTTTTCTTATGTTTGTAAATATTTTTTTATTTTTTGTAACTTAGTTCTTTTTTATTTTTTGTACTTTAGCTAGTTTATTTAATTGTATTTATTTGTAGGAATTGTGTTTAATTAATGTATTGATAGTGTAGTGTTAGGTTAATTGTAGGTAATTGTAGGTAGTTTATTTAATTATTTTATTGATAGGGTAGTGTTAGGTTTAATTATATCTTAGGTTAGGATTTATTTTACAGGTAAATTTGTTATTATTTTAACTAGGTAACTATTAAATAGTTCTTAACTATTTAATAGCTATTGTACCTGGTTAATATAATTACAAAGTTGCCTGTAAAATAAATATTAATCCTAAAATAGCTACAATGTAATTATAATTTATATTGTAGCTATATTAGGATTTATTTTACAGGTAAGTATTTAGCTTTAAATAGGAATCATTTATTTAATAAGAGTTAATTAATTTCGTTAGATGTAAATTATATTTAAGTTAGGGGGGTGTTAGTGTTAGGGTTAGACTTAGCTTTAGGGGTTAATCAATTTATTAGAATAGCGGTGAGCTCCGCTCGGCAGATTAGGGGTTAATAATTGAAGGTAGGTGTCGGCGATGTTAGGGAGGGCAGATTAGGGGGTTAATACTATTTATGATAGGGTTAGTGAGGCGGATTAGGGGTTAATAACTTTATTATAGTAGCGCTCAGGTCCGCTCGGCAGATTAGGGGTTAATAAGTGTAGGCAGGTGTCGGCGACGTTGAGGGGGGCAGATTAGGGGTTAATAAATATAATATAGGGGTCGGCGATGTTAGGGCAGCAGATTAGGGGTACATAGGGATAACGTAGGTTGCGGCGGTTTACGGAGCGGCAGATTAGGGGTTAAAAAAAATATGCAGGGGTCAGCGATAGCGGGGGCGGCAGATTAGGGGTTAATAAGTGTAAGGTTAGGGGTGTTTAGACTCGGGGTACATGTTAGAGTGTTAGGTGCAGACGTAGGAAGTGTTTCCCCATAGGAAACAATGGGGCTGCGTTAGGAGCTGAACGCTGCTTTTTTGCAGGTGTTAGGTTTTTTTTCAGCTCAAACAGCCCCATTGTTTTCTATGGGAGAATCGTGCACGAGCACGTTTTTGAGGCTGGCCGCGTCCGTAAGCAACTCTGGTATCGAGAGTTGCATTTGCGGTAAAAATGCTCTACGCTCCTTTTTTGGAGCCTAACGCAGCATTTGTTTGAACTCTCGATACCAGAGTTAAATTTATGGTGCGGCCAGAAAAAAGCCCGCGGAGCGTTAACAGCCCTTTTACCGCCAAACTCCAAATCTAGACCAATGCAATTTTAAATGAGCTGTTGAATTTTTCTGAAACATTTCAAAATGTACTTAATTTCCCAGCCCCTGTATCATGTGACAGCCATCAGCCAATCACACACTCATATATGTATATAATGTTTACTCTTGCACATGTTCAGTAGGAGCTGGTGCCTCAGAAAATGTGCATATAAAATATTGTGCACAATTTGATAATTGAAGTAAAATGGAAAGCCTCTTTCTGAATCATGAAAGTATAATTCTTTCCCTTTAATGTATGTATTCATGGTTTAATATTTAATTGTCTATAGCTGTGTCATATAACAGGAGATTGTATTTTTCTTAGGCTGTGATATTTATTTGTTCAATATTTATATTGTGTTTGTGATATGTTGTTTCATACCTCAATAAAGAATACTTCCCCATCCATTTTTTTCCCATACCCCTGTTCCCGTCTTTCATTTTCTGTTTTTTGATAACATTTATCACATTGTAAAAATATTTTGGTTCTGAAGTCTATCCATGTTTTTGTAATTGGCAGCATCTTTGTAACCATGACACAGCCAAAGAAAATCTTGTGAGGACTAAAACTATCATTCCAGTGAGTGTACATGGGAGTCACAAAGATCATCAGGATCACCACTACCTTTTGGATAAAAAAAAAAGTCTCTACGCTGTTAAAGGGACAGAAACAACATTATAATCACAACATTTTTTTTGCAGTCTTCCAATAGATTAAAATATCAGTAGAGTCATTCTGAACATTATTAGATGAGATTAACAACTTGTTTGCTGCAATTGTTTTCCATGGTAAAACTCCACCCACAGCTTTTCTTATTTGGAAGAGCCAATCGGAAGCTTATGAAGCCTAACGTGCTCTTTCAGTTTTCAGGACTGTAAAATCCCCAGATTTCAAATTTAAACTATAGGAAAGGTCAGGTGAAATAAATAGTAACAGTAAATTAGTAAAAGTTATTTTACTATGCATAAGTAAGTCTCACTTGGTTGTACTTGATCATAGTTTGTGCGATACTGGTGGCAAGGAGGGCTAAAATCACTGATCTGTGTGTAACTAGCAGCTAAAAAGGCTTATGAATTTTGAAACTGAGTGTGTTATTGAGGTTCATCAAGGGATAAAAACAAAATTTATGCTTACCTGACAAATTTATTTATTTCCGGATATGGTGAGTCCACAACATCATCAATTACTAGTGGGAATATCTATTCTGACCAGCAGGAGGCGGCAAAGAGCACCACAGAAAAAGCTGTTAAATATCACTCCCCTTCCCATAATCCCCAGTCATTCGACCAAAGGGAAATGGAAAAAGGAATAGCACAAAGGTGTAGAGGTGCCTGAGGTTTAGTAAAAAAAATAACTGTCTTAAATATAAGGGTGGGGTTGTGGACCAGGAAAGAAAGAAATTTATCAGGTAAGCATAAATTTTGTTTTCTTTCCTAATATATGGTGAGTCCACAACTAGTGGCAACCAATACCTAAGCTAGAGGACACAGATGACTAGAGAGGGATAGCAAGACAGACCTAAACAGAAGGCGCCACTGCTTGAAGAACCTTTCTCCCAAAAGAAGCCTCGGCTAAAGCAAAAGTATAAAATTTGGAAAATTTGGAAAAAGTATGTAAAGAGGACCAAGTTGCAGCCTTGTAAATCTGTTCCACAGAAGCTTAATTTTTGAAAGGCCAAGAAGACGAGACAGTCCTAGTGGAATGAGCTGTAATTCTCTCAGGAGGCTGCTGTCCACAGATTTGAATAGAATCATAGACCCTGTTCCTCTACTGGAACTGGAACAATCACTTCCAGAGAGAAAAGATCCTGAACGCAGTTCAAGAATGCCTCTCTTTTTATCTGATCTGCAGACAACCTTGAGAGGTAAAACCTGCCCCTGGGAGGGAGAAAATTGAATTCTATTTTGTAACCCTGAGAAACAATGCCCACAGTCCAAGGATCTGGGACATTTTGTAACCACTCCCAAAAAACAGGGAAAGTCTGCCCCCCACTTCATCCGACTCCGGACTAAGGCCCACCCATCATGCTGACTTAGACTCAGCTGAGGGTTTCTTAGATTGCTTCCCCTTGTTCCAGGACTGACTGGGTCTCCAAGAGGACTTAGATTGTTCCTGTTTGTAAGTGGAAGAGGAAGGCTTTTGACCTTTGAAATTACGAAAGGAACGAAAATTACTTTGACGTCCCTTAAATCTAATCTTCTTGTCTTGCTTTAGAAAACATCCTTTTCCACCCGTAATATCAGATATTATATCTGCCAGTCCAGGCCCAAACAAACTCTTACCCTTGTAGGGAAGCGCCAAAAGCTTAGACTTGGAGGAAACATCAGCTGACCAAGACTCAAGACTTAAGCCACAAAGCCCTGTGAGCCAAGACAGAGTAACTAGACAGCTTGGCCCCCAATTTAAAAAAACTTGCATGTTAGCATCAGAAATGAAAGAATTGGCTAGCTTAAGAGCCTTAATCCTATCCTGAATTTCCTCCAATGAAGTTTCCTCTAAAACAGATCAGATAAAGCATCACACCAATAAGATGCTGCATTAGTCACTGTCTCAATACAAACTGCAGGTTGCCATTAAAGACCCTGATGCACATATATCTTCTTTAAATATACCTCCAGCTTCTTATCCATAGCATCCTTAAAAGAACAAGTATATTCTATAGGGATTGTAGTTCTCTTAGCTAGACAAGAAATAACCCCGTCTACTTAAGGCACTGTGCACAAGAATCCTTAATGGATTCAGCAATAGGAAACATCTTCTTAAAAACTGAAGACAGAGATCAAGGAATCCCTGGTTTTTCCCATTCATGCACAATAATCTCCGTCACACGATCTGGAACAGGAAACACTTCCATAGAGGAAGAGACATCATAGAATATATTAAGCTTACTAGATTTCTTAGTATTAACTACAACATAAGAGTCAGAATCATCCAAAGTAGCCAAAACCTCCTTTAATAAAACATGAAGATGTTCAAGCTTAAACCTAAAGCTTACTTCTTTCACCTCAGACAAAAGATTAACACTGTCAGAATCAGAAATTTCACCCTCAGAAGGAACTGAGGTAACATCCTCCCTAGAATTATGAGGAAGATCAACGTATATAGTAGCTGCTGAAACAGGCACTTTACAATCTATAAAATTTTTCGTTTTCCTCTTGCGTTTTCCTAAAATAGGAAAGGCAGATAAAGCTGCAGATACCGCAGAAGATATCTGTGCGGCGAAATCTGCAGGAAAATATACCCCACCAGGAGGTTGAGAGGAACCGCAGGGCACTGCATATGATACCAAAGAGGCTTGGGACGTTTGAGGAGAAGGCTGTGGCATTGCCTGAACAGCATCATCTTGAGAGATATTAGGCTCATAAGGCAACAATTTATCTTTACATTGGGCCGTTCTAGCTAAACAAGTAGTAAAAAATTGCAAAGGATTGCATCTCTAAACATAATAAACATTTATTAAAAACAATATCATCATTATCCATGTCCATAGTTAAGAAAAATCAGCCCCAGGAATATATTTGAATAAAGGACAACTGTCACTTTAAGAGAAACGTAAAAAACAAAAAACGTTTACAAAAAAACTAAAGTTTCACAACCTCTACACCTCAGCAGTACTGAGGTTCCTACTGCAATTTCAAAAGACTTGAAGGGGAAACAGAGACTGACACACAACTGCACATACACTGAGACAGACTGCAGCAACAACACAGAGATGTTGATCCGTTCCGTATAACTGAAACACAAGGATCACATGACCAGCACATCCGGAAAAATGCAGGCAAAAAAACAAAAAGCGTGCAATGCGAATAGGACATAGCAACAACCGTTACTACGCAAACAAAACAAACATTTGCCAAAATTTTAAATTTAGCAGCACTCGGTCCCAACGTGCAATCCCCGAATCACCTAGTGCCTGCATACTACCAAACAAATCCTATTTAAAGTATTACTAAATCACAGAAAGAAAAACTGCAGAATATAAATAATTAATCATTAAAAGTGTAAAGTCTCCTATACCTAGAAGACAAAAAAGCACTTACCTGCAGTCTAGCTGTCCGGCAGGAAGACAGTTCACAAGGCATGAAAGGACACAAACTCCTATTAGAGACATAGGTAAAAAAAGAAAGAACAGAGTAACCAAGTCTGGCTTTCTACACTTAAGGCAGCAATATATTAGGAAACAAAGTAAGCACCACCTTACAACCTCCTAACTGCTTAAAAGCTAACACTACTCTGTAGCAGAGATTGACGTGGACTACAGCTATACCCAAATCCTTGCTTGCAGGGAAAATTATCCCCATAAAGGATTTAATTTCTTTAGACACCAAAACGTCACCTCCTCCATTGACAGAGTCAAAGAGAATGACTGGGGATTGTGGGAAAGGGAGTGATATTTAACAGCTTTTGCTGTGGTGCTCTTTGCCGCCTCCTGCTGGACAGGAGAGATATTCCCACTAGTAATTGATGACATTGTGGACTCACCATATCTTAGGAAAGAAATCAATCATTTATGTTAAAGTAAGCCAAAAGCACTATCTGTGTTATTGAATGCTAAAAATGGTTAAATAACAAATCTGCGTAAGGTTACTGAAATCTAAAGGGTATAATAACTGATCTCTGTTAGTAAAAGCAAAAAAAAAAAAAAAATAGGTAATGTTACAGATTTATATGTGATTATATAATAACAACAGCCTTTTATAAACATAGAGTACGAGTGGAGCGCTATTTAGTGCTTTCAGTAGAGTGTTAATTTGCGCTAGAAGTAAACATTTTTTGCGTATGTCGGGTTGTGCTCGTATTATGAGTTGAAAGTAAAAATTTATCGTTCTTGCGCTAACCCGAAATGCCCAAAAACTCAATGTTAGAATATCCCGCGCGATAACCTATTTTCACATAGAACTCATGCAATCCCGATCCCATATTCTCATGTGTGCTAAGGTTCTATCTGATGGTATTTTTTGGCACAATATATATATATATGTATATATACATATATACATATACAGTATATATACATACACACATATATATATATATATACTATATATCTATATATATATATATATATATATATACTATATATATATATATATATATATATATATATATATATATATATATATATATATATATACAGTCATGGCCAAAATTATTGGCACCCCTGCATTTCTGTCTGATAATGCACCACTTCGCCCAGAAAATTGTTGCAATTACAAATGTTTAGGTACTCTCATGTTTATTTATTTTGTTTGGTATCACACAAAAAGTGGAGAAAAAAAAGCGAACTCTGACACATTCCACGCAAAAGTAAAAAAATGGACTGGACAAAATTATTGGCGCCCTCAGATTAATATTTGGTTGCACACCCCTTGGAAAAAATAACTGAAATCAATCGCTTCCTGTAACTATCAATGAGTTTCTTGCACCTCTCTACTGGAATTTTGGACCACTCTTCTTTTGCCAACTGCTCCAGGTCTCTCAGATTGGAAGGGTTCCTTTTCCCAACTGCTGTTTTGAGATCTCTCCACAGGTGCTCTATGGGATTGAGATCTGGATTCATTGCTGGCCAGTTCAGTACTCTCCAGCGCTTTGTCTTAAACAATTTGCGGGTGCTTTTTGATGTGCACTTTGGGTCATTGTCCTGCTGTAAGACCCATGACCTCTAACGGAGACCCAACTTTCTGACACTGGGCCCTACATTGCACCACATAATTCTTTGGTAGTCTTCAGATTTTATAATGCCATGCACACAGTCAAGGCATCCAGTGCCTGAAACAACAAAGCAACCCCAAAACATCAGTGAACCTCTACCATGTTTGAATGCACGGACTGTATTCTTTTCTTTAAAAGCCTCATTTCTTTTTCTGAACACAGAAGAATGATGGGCTTTACCAAAAAGCTGTAATTTTGTTTTGTCTGTCCACAGCACATTCTCCAAAAATTATAACAAAATAGAGGGGGCGCTAAAGGTGCAGGGGTAACTCAGTGCAAAAAATGAATCACTATGCGTGGATAATACAGAACAATTCAAATATCACAAGGACCAAACAAAATAAAAATAAAAATGAAAAATATATATATGAAATAAAAAACCTTTGAATCCTTGAATAAAGGATAATACAGAGATCAAAGTCTTTCTTTGAAATGTATGACCGGATGACCGGAGAAAATGGGATATACAATGTTCATATGTGGGCTGCCTCCTCCTCACCGACTGGTCCGGGTATAGCTGAAAAAGTACAAGAAGACAGAGGGGCACCTCATGTGTGGTATAATCAGATGGTATGATACAAAACAAACAGAATGGAGCCAAATGAGTACTCACATACTATTGAAGCACACCTATGTGCTGGTAGAGGAAAGCTGCAATTTCAGATAGGTGTGACAGCTCACCCTCCAGGCAAAACTGTGTAGCTCGTGAGAGATTAAAAAACAAACAAAGAAAGCACTACATGTGCAGACCATTAAAGGTATAACCGGCAATATCTCTTAGATGATACAGATGGGTACTCACATACTCCTGTACCACACTTATGTGCTGGTAGAGGCAGGCTGCAACTTTATGACAGGTGTAGCAGCTCACCCTAGATGTAGATTCTTGGTTGTGCAGGGGTGTAGGTTTTTAATAAATAGCTACATTTTATTTTAAATGTACTCTGAGTGGAGTTCTTTTCCTACCTTCTGCCTTTGCTGATTGCTCACTGGGACCTACACCCCTGCACAACCAAGAATCTACATCTAGGGTGAGCTGCTACACCTGTCATAAAGTTACAGCCTGCCTCTACCAGCACATAAGTGTGCTACAGGAGTATGTGAGTACCCATCTGTATCATCTAAGAGATATTGCCGGTTATACCTTAAATGGTCTGCACCTGTAGTGCTTTCTTTCTTTGTTTTTTAATCTCTCACCAGCTACACAGTTTTGCCTGAGGGTGAGCTGTCACACCTATCTGAAATTGCAGCTTGTCTCTACCAGCACATAGGTGTGCTTCAATAGTATGTGAGTACTCATTTGGCTCCATTCTGTTTGTTCTGTATCATACCATCTGACTATACCACACATGAGGCGCCCCTCTGTCTTCTTGTACATTCTCCAAAAAGGATTTTGGCTTCCTTAGGTAAGTTTTGGCAAATTCCAATCTATCTTTTTTATGTTTCTGTATCAGTAGTTGGGTCTTCCTGGGTCTCCTATCATTGCGTCCCTTTTCATTCAGATGGCGACGTATAGTGTGAGCTGACACATTTGTACCATGTGCCTTAAAATCAGCTTGAATTTGTCTGGAAGTTGATCGAGGTTCTTTATTCACCATTCAAACAATCCTTTGTTGCAATCTTTGATCAATTTTTCTCTTTCGTCCACATCCAGTGAGATTAGCTACATTTTATACCATTTTAACTGGTTGCCATTGTGATTTCTATATTGTCAGCACCTGTTAATTGATACAAGTGAGTTTAACCCCTTAGTGACCAGACCATTTATCAATTTTCTTACCGTTAAGGACCAGGGCTATTTTTAAATTTCTGCTGTGTTTGTGTTTAGCTATAATTTTCCTCTTAGTCGTTTACTGTACCCACACATATTATATACCGTTTTTCTCGCCATTAAATTGACTTTCTAAAGATATTATTATTTTCATCATATCTTATAATTTACTATAAAAAATTTTTATAAAATATGATGAAAAAATTGAAAAAAACACACTTTTTCTAACTTTGACACCCAAAATCTGTTACACATCTACAACCACCAAAAACACCCATGCTAAATAGTTTCTACATTTTGTCCTAAGTTTAAAAATACCCAATGTTTACATGTTCTTTGCTTTTTTTGCAAGTTATAGGGCAATAAGTACAAGTAGCACTTCGCTATTTCCAAATATTTTTTTCCAAATTAGCGATAGTTACATTGTAACACTGATATCTGTCAGGAATACCTGAATAACCCTTCACATGTATATATTTTTTTTAGTAGACAACCCAAAATTTTGATCTATGCCCATTTTGGTATATTTCATGCCACCATTTCACCGCCAAATGCGATCAAATAAAAAAAATTGTTAACTTTTTTCACAAACTTTAGGTTTCTCACTGAAATTATTTACAAACAGCTTGTGCAATTATGGCACAAATGGTTGTAATTGCTTCTCTGGAATCCCCTTTGTTCAGTAAAAACAGACATATATGGCTTTGGCATTGATTTTTGGTAATTTTAAAGGCCCCTAAATGCTGCTGCACACCACACTTGTATTATACCCAGCAGTGAAGGGGTTAATTAGTTAGCTTGTAGGGTTAATTTTAACTTTAGTGTAGAGATCAGCCTCCCACCTGACACATCCCGCCCCCTGATCCCTCCCTGACCCCCCTCAAACAGCTCTCTTCTTCCCTTCCCCTTCTCACGATTGTCACCGCCATCTTAAGTACTGGCAGAAAGTTTGCCAGTACTAAAATAAAAGTTTTTTTTTATACATATATATTCTGCAGTGTTGGATCCCCTCTTAGCTCCCAACCTCCCTGATTCCCCCCTCACAGCTCTCTAACCCTCCGTCCTCTAACTATTTGGTGCCAAATTGTTGTTGTTTTTTATAATAAATGTCAAGTTTCTGTAGTGTAGATGCCCCCCTCAATACCCTAACCCCCTCCACCTCACAGATACCTTTCCCAACACCATCGCTGGCCAATGCAGAGAGGGCCACAGAGTGGCTCTCTCTGCATCGGTGGCTAAAAAAATGGTATTGCAGGAGGCCTCATTATGGAGGTATCACTGCAATACCCTGAAAGCGACTGGAAGTGATCACAATCGCTTCCAGCACTTGAAACCCCTGAGGACATACCAGTCACGTCCTTGGTCATTAACGACCGGGTTTTGTAGGACGTGCCTGGCACGTCCTCGATCGTTAAGGGGTTAATTATAAAATACAGGAGCATCACAAATTTGGAATGGAATTATTTCTTACAATTTTAAGAAGGTGCCAATTATTTTGTCCATTCCATTTTTGGAGTTTTGTGTGGAATGAGTCAGATTTGGCTTTTTTTTTCTCCACTTTTTTGTGTCATATCAATACAAACAAAAGAATTAAACATGAGAATGCTTAAACATTTGAAAAAAAAATATTCTGGGCAAAGTGGTGCATTACTTGACAGAAATGCAGGGGTATCAATATTTTTGGCCATGACGGTATATATAAATATATATAAACATGATTATATATTAGTATAGATATATATATATATATATATATATATATATATATATATATATATATATATATATATATATATATATATATATATATATATATATATATATATATATATGAATATCTAATTATAAATACTTCGAACACATTATGCTATGTGCAGAACATAGAAATGTAAATTATTTACAGTAAATACATAGTTGAACCCTTTATTATTAGAAATGAATATTGCATAAATATGCTTTTTCATGTTTTCATCTACTTAACGGCAAAGGGCTCCAATGCACTTTTATGTATATGTCTATATATGATGTGTACATATGTATTTTTGTGTTTATATGTGTATGTATGTCTGTAAATACATATATACCTATAACACATATATATATATATATATATATATATATATATATATATATACAAACAAAGAATACTGGAGAATATTAAGCACTAGGTAACCACCTAAAAATAGTCACTATTAATTAGTCCTCTGTAGACTGTATTTCAGAGATTTAGAAAAGGTGAAAAGATATCCAATTAAGAACGTTTTTTAAAAAAGGTCAATATGACATATATGCAAGTGATGACGATATGGAATAGTTCCCAGTGGCACCCCTTCTTGTATTGTACTCACAAGATGATACCTCAATCAAATGAGGTAAGGATACTGCAGCGTGTTGATCACTAGCACCATTGCTTCCTGCGTGACAGAATTCCTCCACTTTTCACCATCTCACATTTCCGGCCTCACTGCTCCTCAATTCAATCGGCTCTTGTTTCCACTCTCACCGTAGGTGGGGGATGATCGTGTAGGTGGAAATGAAAGCAGAAAAGCACATATATAGTGTAATATTGTTTAATAAAGTAAATCTGAGTAAATTAAATAAAAATGCACACTTACAAATATGAGGTAACAATGAAGCGATGATCAAACAAAATCAAAAGCACAAAATAGGAGCTACAACGAACTGCATCGGCCGATTGCAGTTATTGCTCCATGGCATTTGGATAGACAACAAAGAGTCAATTGCAGCAATAAAAATAGGTGTACTTCTAATTTACACCATCATCTGCACTAGTTTCAGGTGTTTTCTACTTTGTTCATATATATATATATATATATATATATATATATATATATATATATATATATAAACATACATATCCATCTTTAGCCATGTATATGACTTTGTTTCTAACAACTGAGATCTCCTATCTTTGAGCCCTTAGAACTTTTTAGTGTCATATTCTTTTTTTTAATAATTTTTATATAGATATTATTTATATGTTTTGTAAGACTTTTTTGTTTTGCAAAATAGTTAACCAGAGCTCTGAGGATGCGCTAACCCGATAGCGTTAATTTGAATTTCGCTCAAGCAGTTGCATTTATTTTCAACTTGTAATATGAGTGCAATTTAACTTGTGCACAAACGAACGCAAAAACTCGATATTGCTCGCGAGCAAACGTTTGTGCTCCATTCGTAGTCTGGTCCACAATTTCTTTAAATATCGATTTATTGTGCATGAACAGCATATTAAGCCGTGCCCCCTCAAAATCCCTAAAATAAATGGACAAAAGGTGCCAACTATATGGAAATAGTAAACATTTTAGATAAAATAGGTATTGATATAACTATAAATATACTATAAAAAAAGTTTGCAAACTGAATAAATAAATTAATAAAAAAAGTGATTTGCATTTTTTATTTTTTAAAAACATGGAGAATCTCTTTAATACCCATTCCCCACTTTTGCATAACCAACCGTTATATTAAAGGGTCATTATAGTCATTTTTTATCAAAGGCTTAATAAACATTTGATGACAATATCAATATTTTACCAAATACAGCTATTAAATGTAATTTATTGTTTTAAAGATATTTTTCAAACAAATTTATATTGCTTCCACCGCCCATGAAAAGTGGTGATTCAGCTTCCAATTAGCCTGTGAGTCGGGCGACAGACATGTAAGTCGAAGCCTGAACAATCCAGCATTCCTTAGCTCTTCACAGCTTATGCAAAGAAGAGCAGGCTGCTAAATGCCAATCAAAAACCGATGCGGCCCCTCTGCATGCGTTCATGAGGGAGCCGATCAGCAATGGTTGCTATGGCAACCTTTGAAGCGTCCTGACATGCTAGCAGAGATTGTGTAAATGTTGCTAAGAGCAACCATTTAATCTGCTAGCGTTTTCAGCTGACCGCTGACTTCCACTTTCAGCCTGCTCACATGCACGCTCCCATGTCTGATCAACAAGGCAATGCTTATTGGAAATGGGGAAAGGAGAAGGAAAAAAACACCCATTTCTGGGGTGTTTTGGAACAGCTTGGCGAGGGACTATTTTTCATACTTTAGAGTATGTTTTTTAATATAAAAAATACTAGTTTTTTTTAAAAAAAAAAATGTGAATGTAATTTAAACAACAAAATGGATTCAAATATACAGTATGAAAAATATAATAATTTATTATGGACCTTTTATATACTTTTTAACTCTGTGATTACCTTGTATCTAAGCCTCAGCAGACTGCCCCTTTCTTTCAGTGCTTTTACCAAACTTGTATTTTTGCCAGTTAGTTCTGGTTCCTGCATAACTCCAGGATAGTGTTATCTATATGGCACACATGAACTAGCACTGCCTTGCTGTGAAAAGCTAATAAAATGCACTGAGATAAGAGGCGGCCTGTAGGGGCTTAGAAACAGAGATTGAGGGGTTTAGACGTTATAAAGTATATCAATATAACAGTGTTGGTTGTGCAAAGCTAGGTAATGGGTAATGAAGGTGATATCTATCTTTTTAAACAATAAGAAAAATCAAGAAGACTGTCCATTTAATGATTTAATGGAAAAACTGTTGAAGAAGCTTTCAGGACACTGAGGTCTCTTTGTCAGGTAAGCTGATTTAAAAAGGATGTTAAGGCAAATTTATATGCAGTATACTAAAAAATCAGTATGCAAACCTCAGTGTTTGTTATGTTGCAGATAGTCAAAGCTTTGGGAATTATTTCACAGTGATGTGTGAAGCGACTAGAGGCTCCTGGACATGATTCCTTAGATGTGCATAATGAGGGAACAACAAACAAATAGCAGAATATCTGGTGTTATATGTGTGAAGAGGCTGTTTGTCTGCTCTGACAGAATAGCACTAAACATGTCCTGTGCATAATTCATTTGTTCTGATTAGTACAGTAAATGTTATGCAAAAAAGGACTTCATTATACCACATCTCTAGGTAATATATGAGTTCACAAATCTACGAGTGAGGTTCTATGACTTGAATTATTTAAATAGATTTATAAATTTATATTCCAAAATTGTATTTTTCTATTTGATCTAAAGTTTTCTTTGAGCATTGCTACAGGAGGTTATGATTAACCACATCACAGCCTGCAGGCGCATGACAAGCTCTTTTCATCATGCTAGGGGATCACCGTTAAAATGCTGTTTTTAGCAATCCCCAGGCTGGGTATTGTTGGTGGCCTAGTGGGAGGAACTACCAGGCATCATGGGAATGCTGGTGACATCACCACATACGGAGGTGGTGAGTGACATCACACAGGGACTGAGCCAAGTAGCTGCAATAGAGCTGGATGGGGAGAGGTTCTTCAAACCCCTTAATCTCAGCTCTCTTAGCAGCTACAACCCTCCAAGACCCCTCATTTGAAAAATAATTGTGGTGGTCTTGGAGCAGTAATATCAAGCATATTTTTTAAAGTAAAGAAAAAATACTTGTAAATTTGCTTTGCTTGAGGATGTTACATCATATACACAATCTGGTATTTCTAGAGACCCCTAATGAAGTTTATTTTTTAGTTGACAAGTCTTTCTCTTAAAAAAAAAAAAAAATATATATATATATATATATATATATATATATATTATATTTTTTTGTCTGTATAGTCAGATCATCACTGTGGTAACAGTGAACACTTTGCAGAAAAAAGGTGCTTTTATTTCTGTACTGCACAATGGGGCCTCCCTAATTTATATTATTTCCACAAAAGCTTGTATGGGTCCCTATTTCCCATGTGGCTATACTTGATCACAATTTAGTAAGATAATTAATGTAACAGCAGTGGTCACTGGGCCATTTTCAATATTATTTACTAAAATCTAAGCAAAAATGATACATATTTTGTTTACAGTTTTTGCCACAGCTATCTCACGTGCCATGAATTATTAATATAATAATGGTATATTGTAGATATGCTGGGCCTGCTGAAAAAAGCAATATATAATTTGTATGGGTCACTTACTGAAATGTGACCTACAATAGGGTTTAAATGTAGGTAGCCAAAAAAACTCACAATTGGCTCAGCACTGGGGTGAAAAAAAGGATTAGCAGGGAAAGGGTTAAAGCTGTTAACACAGCACCAACCTTCCTCAAAATAAATATTACAATAATAATAATTACACAAATATATTTGCCGATTACAGGACAATTAAATATGCATCTGTGATTTAAACATAACGTGTCATTGGCAATTATTTAACCTTAAAGAAAGTAAAAATTAGCCAGTTTAAATGCTTGAAAGTCTTTCTATATGCCCTCTTGTGGCCTGTATGTGTATAACACTGAAAACAAAATGTGTTTTAGAATATATTCATTATAATACTATTTCTTTCATGTAATTGGCAAGAGTCCATGAGCTAGTGACGTATGGGATATACAATCCTACCAGGAGGGGCAAAGTTTCCCAAACCTCAAAATGCCTATAAATACACCCCTCACCAAACTCACAATTCAGTTTTACAAACTTTGCCTCCTATGGAAGTGGTGAAGTAAGTTTGTGCTAAGATTTCTACGTTGATATGCGCTTCTCAGCATTTTGAAGCCCGTTTCCTCTCAGAGTACAGTGAATGTCAGAGGGATGTGGTTCAGATAGGCAAGGTGGTGTCCATGACTGGCCCTTGCAGTGTCTGCCAAATGTTTTGCGGCGTGGAGGGAGGACACAGTGTGAGACTGTGAGTGTGTGTGACAGTGTGCAAGAGTGTGTGTGAAAGTCTGAGGCAGTGAGACAGTGTGTGTGACAGTGTGCAAAAGAGTCAAACAGAGTGTGAGACTGTAAGAGTGTCTGTGTGACAGTATGAGACTGCAAGTGTGTTACTAAAGGTATGTGTAAGAGTGTGGGTGTGTGTATGAAACTGTGAGGGTGTGTATGTGGGTGATAGTGTGCAATCAATAGTGTGCAATCGAATGTGTGTGTGTGTGAGATAGACTATGTGTGTAAGTGGGTGTGAGACTGTGAGAGTGTGTGTGATACAGAGTGTGCAATCCAGTGTGTGTGTGAGACTGATCTAGCATAGCGTATACCTATCCCATGCATGTTTAAACTCCTTCACTTTCTCTACCACTTCTGCTGGATGGCTTTTCCACAATGCATTCACTACCCTCTCGGTAAAGAGAGTGTTTGTTTTTTGATGTTTTTAATTTGAAATATACCTTAGTGTTCTTCACTAAGATCTGTACTTTGGAAAATGTCCACCACAGTCTTGGTGTATGCCTATCCCTGGATGTGAAGGGAGTATCACCTATTGAATGCAATGGTTTTCCTCACGGAGATCTATTTCATAGGTTCTCTGTTATCGGTCGTAGAGATTCATCTCCTACCTCCCTTTTCAGATCGACGATATACTCTTATATACCATTACCTCTACTGATAATTGTTTCAGTACTGGTTTGGCTATCTGCTATATGTGGATGGGTGTCTTTCGGTAAGTATGTTTTCATTACTTAAGACACTCTCAGCTATGGTTTGGCACTTTATGCATTTATATAAAGTTCTAAATATATGTATTGTACTTATATTTGCCATGATTCAGGTTTTCAGTATATTTCCTTTTGCAGACTGTCAGTTTCATATCTGGGAAATGTTTTTTTTTTCTGAAAAAAAATAAATAAATAAATAAATAAATGTTCTTACCTGGGGTATAGTCCCTTTTTCCAATTGACTGTCTTTTAAATTCGCGGGCAGGATTAGGCTCGCGAGGGCGCAAAATACCAGAGTTTATTGCGTCATTCTTGGAGCGAGATTTTTTTGGCGCAAAGATGTTCATTGATGCAAATTCGTCATTTCTGGCGTCTTAGTTGACACTGAGTCCTTTCACAAGGTTGGGTCATCTATGACGTGAGCGTGTCGTTTTGGCGCCAAAAAATATTTCTCTGTTTGTTGTGCGTCATACTTGGCGCCAAATATTTTCTTTATTTAAGACCCCATTTCTATTTGCCTCCTGCCTTTTTTCTATGTCAGAGGGCTATGCTGTTTGCATTTTTTCCCATTCCTGAAACTGCCATATAAGGAAATTGATTATTTTGCTTTATATGTTGTTTTTTTCTCTTACATTTGCAAGATGTCTCAATCTGATCCTGTCTCAGAAATCACTGATGGAACCCTGCGGCCTGATAACAGTTCTACCAAAGCTAAGTGCATTTGTTGTAAACTTGTGGGGGTTATACCTCCAGCTGTGGTTTGTAATAGTTGTCATGATAAACTATTACATGCAGAGAATGTATCTATCAGTAGTAGTTCATTACCTGTTGCTGTTCCCTCAACATCTAATGCACAAGATATACCTGTGAATTTAAAAGAATTTATTGCTGATTCTATTCAGAAGGCTTTGTCTGCCATTCCGCCTTCTAATAAACATAAAAGGTCTTTTAAAACTTCTCATAAGGTTGATGAAATTTCAAATGACCAGCAACATACTGAATTATCGTTCTCTGACAAGGATCTATCTGATTCAGAAGATCCTGCCTCAGATATTGACACTGACAAATCCTCTAATTTATTTAAAATGGAGTATATTCATTCTTAGTTAAAAGAAGTGTTGATTACATTAGATATGGAGGAAACTAGTCCTCTTGATATTAAAACTAGTAATCGTTTAAATTCTGTTTATAAACCTCCTGTGGTTATTCCAGAGGTTTTTCCAGTTCCTGATGCTATTTCTGATATGATTTCTAAGGAATGGAATAAGCCTGGTACTTCTTTTATTCTTTCTTCAAGGTTTAAAAAATTGTATCCTTTGCCAGAAGTTAGATTGGAGTTTTGGGAAAAGATCCCCAAAGTTGATGGGGCTATATCTACTCTTGCTATGCTAAACATACTACTATTCCTACGGAAGATAGTACTTCCTTTAAAGATCCTTTAGATAGGAAACTTGAGTCTTATCTAAGGAAAGCTTATTTATATTCAGGTCATCTTCTTAGGCCTGCAATTTCTTTGGCTGATGTTGCAGCTGCTTCAACTTTTTGGTTGGAAACTTTAGCACAAACAAGTATCGGATCATGATTTGTCTAGCATTGTTAAGTTGATTCAACATGCTAATAATTTCATTTGTGATGCCATTTTTTATATTACCAAAATTGATGTTAAATCTATGTCTTTAGCTATTTTAGCTAGAAGAGCTTTGTGGCTCAAATCTTGGAATGCTGATATGACTTCTAAGTCCAGATTGCTATCTCTTTCTTTCCAAGGTGATAAATTATTTGGTTCTCAGTTGGATTCAATCATTTCAACTGTCACTGGGGGGAAGGGAGTTTTTTTCCTCAGGGTGAAAGACCTAAGGGTAAATCTAAAGCTTCTAACCGTTTTCGTTCCTTTTGTCAAAATAAGGTACAGAAACCTAATCCTTCCCCTAAGGAATCTGCTTCCAATTGAAAGCCTTCTTCAAATTGGAATAAATACAAGCCATTTAAGAGATCAAAACCAGCTCCCAAGTCTGCATGAAGGTGCGACCCTCATTCCAGCTCAGCTGGTAGGGGCAGATTAAAATTTTTCAAAGATGTTTGGATAAATTCGGTCCAAAATCATTGGATTCAGAGTATTGTCTCTCAGGGGTACAGAATACGATTCAGAGTAAGACCGCCTGTGAGAAGATTTTTTCTCTCACGCATTCCAGCAAACCCAGTAAAGGCTCAGGCTTTCCTGAAGTGTGTTTCAGACCTGGAGTTATCAGGGGTAATCATGGCAGTTCCGTTTCAGGAACAGGGTCTGGGGTTTTATTCAAATATATTCATCGTCCCAAAGAAAGAAAATTCATTCAGACCAGTTTTGGATCTAAAGATTTTGAATTGATATGTAAGAGTACCAACTTTCAAAATGGTTTCTATAAGGACTATTCTGCCTTTTGTTCAGCAAGGGCATTATATGTCCACAATAGACTTACAGGATGCATATCTTCATATTCCGATTCATCCAGATAACTATCAGTTCGTGAGATTCTCTTTTATAGACAAGCATTATCAATTTGTTGCTCTTCCTTTTGGCCTAGTGACAGCTCCAAGAATCTTTTCAAAGGTTCTAGGTGCCCTACTCTCTGTAATCAGAGAGCGGGGTGTTGCGGTATTTCCTTATTTGGACGATATCTTTGTACTCGCTCAGTCTTTACGTTCTGCAGAATCTGACACAAATCAACTAGCGTTGTTTCTTTGAAGACATGGTTGGAGGATCAATTTACCAAAAAGTTCTTTGATTCTTCAGACAAAGGTAACCTTTTTAGGTTTCCAGATAGATTCAGTGTCCATGACTTTGTCTGTAACAGACAAGAGACGTTTGGAATTGGTTGCAGCCTGTCAGAACCTTCAGTTTCGGTCATTCCCTTCAGTAGCTATGTGCATGGAAGTTTTAGGTCTCATGACTGCAGCATCGGACACGATCCCCTTTGCTCATTTTCATATGAGACCTCTCCATTGCTGAACCAATGGTGCAGGGATTATACAAGGATATCACAATTAATATCCTTAAATCCCAATATTCGACTTTCTCTGACTTGGTGGTTAGATCACCATCGTATAATTTTAGGGGCATCTTTCATTCGTCCAACCTGGACTGTGATCACAACAGATGCGAGTCTTTCAGTTTGGGGAGAGGTTTGGAGATCTCTGACAGCACAAGGGGTTTGGAAATCTCAAGAGGCGAGATTACCAATCAATATTTTGGAACTCCATGCGATTTTGAGAGCCCTTCAGTCTTGGCCTCTGTTGAAGAGAGAACCATTCATTTGTTTTCAGACAGACAATATCACAACTGTGGCATATGTCAATCATCAGGGTGGGACTCACAGTCCTCAAGCTATGAAATAAGTATCTCGGATACTTGTTTGGGCAGAATCCAGCTCCTGTCTAATTTCTGCGGTTCATATCCCAGGTATAGACAATTGGGAAGCAGATTACCTCGGTCTTCAGACTTTACATACGGGAGAATGGTATCTCCACCCAGATGTGTTTTCTCAAATTGTTCAGATGTGGGGGCTTCCAGAAATAGATCTAATGGCATCTCATCTAAACAAAAAACTTCCCAGGTACCTGTTCAGGTCCAGGAATCCTCAGGCGGAAGCAGTGGATGCATTGACACTTCCTTGGTGTTATCAACCTGCTTATATTTTCCTTCCTCTAGTTCTTCTTCCAAGAGTGATCTCCAAAATCATCATGGAGCAATTGTTTGTGCTGCTGGTGGCCCCAGCATGGCCTCACAGGTTTTGGTATGCAGATCTTGTTCGGATGTCCAGTTGCCAACCTTGGCCACTTCCGTTAAGGCCAGACCTTCGATCTCAAGGTTCGATTTTCCATCAGGATCTCAAATCATTAAATTTGAAGGTATGGAAATTAAACGCTTAGTGCTTAGTCATAGAGGTTTCTCTGACTCAGTGATTAATTTTATGTTACAGGCTCGTAAATCTGTTTCTAGAAAGATTTATTATTGAGTTTGGAAGATTTACATTTCATGGGGTTCTTCTCAAAAATTCTCTTGGCATTCTTTTAGAATTCCTAGAATTTTACAGTTTCTTCAGGATGGTTTGGATAAAGGTTTGTCTGCAAGTTCCTTGAAAGGACAAATCTCTGCTCTTTCTGTTTTATTTATAGAAAGATTGCTAAACTTCCTGATATTCATTGTTTGTGCAGGCTTTGGTTCGTATCAAGTCTGTCATTAAATCAATCTCTCCTCCTTGGAGTCTTAATTTGGTTTTGAAGGCTTTACAGGCTCCTCCGTTTGAGCCTATGGCCCATATTTATCAAGCTCTGTACAGAGCTTGAAGGGCCGTGTTTCTGGCGAGTCTTCAGACTCACCAGAAACAGCAGTTATGAAGCAGCAGTCACAAAGACCGCTGCCCCATAACCTGTCCGCCTGCTCTGAGCAGGCGGACACACATCACCAGAAATCAACCCGATCGAGTATGATCGGGTTTATTGACACTCCTCTGCTGGCGGCCGATTGGTTGCGAGTCGTCAGGGGGCGGCGTTACACCAACAGCTCTTGTGAGCTGCTGGTGCAATGCTGAATACGGTCTGGCGCAGTATCGGATCAGGTCCGCTAGACCTTGATAAATAGAGCCCTATGCATTCTTTAGACATTAAACTACTATCTTGGAAAGTGTCGTTTCTTTTGGCCATCTCTTCTGCTAGAAGAGCTTCTGAATTATCCGCTCTCTCTTGTGAATCACCTTTTCTGATTTTTCATCAGGATAAGGCAGTTTTGCGAACTTCATTTAAATTTCTACCTAAGGTTGTAAATTCTAACAACATTAGTAGAGTAATTGTTGTCCCTTCTTTGTGTCCTAATCCTAAGAATTCTTTGAAAAGATCTTTACATTCTTTGGATGTAGTGAGAGCTTTGAAATATTATGTTGAAGCTACTAAAGATTTCAGGAAGACTTCTAGTCTATTTGTTATCTTTTCTGGTTCCAGGAAAGGTCAGAAGGCTTCTGCAATTTCGTTGGCCTCGTGGTAAAAATTTTTTATTCATCAAGCCTATTTGGAGTCGGGTCAAGCCCCTCCTCAGAGAATTACAGCTCATTCTACTAGATCAATTTCCACTTCCTGGCCTTTTAAGAATGAAGCTTCAGTTGATCAGATTTGCAAAGCTGCTACTTGGTCTTCTTTGCATACATTTACTAAATTCTACCATTTTTATGTATTTGCTTCTTCAGAAGCAGTTTTTGGTAGAAAAGTTCTTCAGATAGCTGTTTCAGTTTGATTTTTTCTGCTGCTGATTTAATTTTTTTCCTCACATTTATGAGAATTAACTTATATTTTGGGTTGTGGATTATTTTAATATATTTTATATATTTATCAAGCTCTGTACAGAGCTTGAAGGGCCGTGTTTCTGGCGAGTCTTCAGACTCACCAGAAACAGCAGTTATGAAGCAGCAGTCACAAAGACCGCTGCTCCTTAACCTGTCCGCCTGCTCTGAGGAGGCGGACACACATCACCAGAAATCAACCCGATCGAGTATGATCGGGTTTATTGACACTCCCCTGCTGGCGGCCGTTTGGTCGTGAGTCGGCAGGGGGCGGCGTTACACCAACAGCTCTTGTGAGCTGCTGGTGCAATGACGAATACGGGGAGCGTATTGCTCGCTGTATTCAGCGAGGTCTGGCGCAGTATCGGATCAGGTCCGCTAGACCTTGATAAATAGAGCCCTATGCATTCTTTAGACATTAAACTACTATCTTGGAAAGTGTCGTTTCTTTTGGCCATCTCTTCTGCTAGAAGAGCTTCTGAATTATCCGCTCTCTCTTGTGAATCACCTTTTCTGATTTTTCATCAGGATAAGGCAGTTTTGCGAACTTCATTTAAATTTCTACCTAAGGTTGTAAATTCTAACAACATTAGTAGAGTAATTGTTGTCCCTTCTTTGTGTCCTAATCCTAAGAATTCTTTGGAAAGATCTTTACATTCTTTGGATGTAGTGAGAGCTTTGAAATATTATGTTGAAGCTACTAAAGATTTCAGGAAGACTTCTAGTCTATTTGTTATCTTTTCTGGTTCCAGGAAAGGTCAGAAGGCTTCTGCAGTTTCGTTGGCCTCGTGGTAAATTTTTTTTATTCATCAAGCCTATTTGGAGTCGGGTCAAGCCCCGCCTCAGAGAATTACAGCTCATTCTACTAGATCAGTTTCCACTTCCTGGGCTTTTAAGAATGAAGCTTCACTTGATCAGATTTGCAAAGCTGTTACTTGGTCTTCTTTGCATACATTTACTAAATTCTACCATTTTTATGTATTTGCTTCTTCGGAAGCAGTTTTTGGTAGAAAAGTTCTTCAGATAGCTGTTTCAGTTTGATTTTTTCTGCTGTTGATTTAATTTTTTTCCTCACATTTATGAGAATTAACTTATATTTTGGGTTGTGGATTATTTTTTTCAGTGGAAAATGGCTGTTTTTTTATCCCTCCCTCTCTAGTAACTCTTGCGTGGAGTTCCACATCTTGGGTATTGCTATCCCATACGTCACTAGCTCATGGACTCTTGCCAATTACATAATTTATGTAAGAACTTACCTGATAAATTCATTTCTTTCATATTGGCAAGAGTCCATGAGGCACACACCCTTTTTTATGGTGGTTATGATTTTTTTGTATAAAGCACAATTATTTCCAAATTCCTTTGTTGATTCTTTTTACTCCTTTCTTTATCACCCCACTTCTTGGCTATTCATTAAACTGAATTGTGGGTGTGGTGAGGGTGTTTTTATAGGCATTTTGAGGTTTGGGAAACTTTGCCCCTCCTGGTAGGATTGTATATCCCATACGTCACTAGCTCATGGACTCTTGCCAATATGAAAGAAATTAATTTATTCTTACATAAATTATGTTTTATTTAAAAAAGAACTACATGATTAATTATGTATAACTCAAAAGGATTTTGTTTTTCAATGCCTTGTTTTAATTTTGGAGAGCAAAAAATTATATTAAATAACCTTGCATTTTAAACTCGGTTACTTTCAAATAGCGGCAATAGCAGATGTTGTTCTAAAGAATAGGTTGCTTCACCTATCTTTAAATCTTTTTGCCACTTCTAACATACTATATAGCACCTATATCCAGTGCACTGACCAAATTTTGTGGACAGTATATTAAGGACAATAAAGGTAATTACGTAATAAAGTAGTTCCATTGGCTCCTTTCTTTTTTCTTATAAAGTTATATTGTTTATTTTAATTCATGATGACTTTCTTCAAACTAATACATTTAATTAATGCCTATACACACCAACCCACGTTCCATTTTTATATATAAAAATAACTGATGTGAAAAAAATGGTGATTTTTTAATTAGATTTAAAATGAGATATTTTTCTTTTTGGCACTTTTAATTCTAGATAAAATGACTGTATTGCCTATAGGATTATTTGAATGGACCAATAAGAGGATAATGCTTACTATATAAACACTGGACTGAAAATGATCCTTCATCCTTGAAAAAGCCACATAACGTGGGGAAATGTACGTCAGAGGAGAGAACTTCACCAGAAGGGGTGGAGAATTGGCTTCACACTAAGGTCTCGATTTATCAAGCGTCGGCGGACAGGGACATACATATGTGCCCCTGTCCGAGGCAGCTCGCCTCTGGCAGACAGAATTCTATTTGCAGAATTCAGCATTGCACACGAGCGCTATTTTGTGCTCTTGTGCAACGCCGCACCCTGCCCGCGCACAGCCAATCACACGCAGACAGGAGATGTTAATCTCCCCGGTCAGATGAGACCGGGGAGATTGTAATTTTATGGCAAAACAGGAGGCTTCATATTTTATGCATAATCTGACTTCCAAAACAGCAGCAAAGAACAATAACATCGAAACAAAAACAACCAATCAGCAACAAGCAGATAATTTAATCCCACAGCAACAGTAAATATCTTCCTCTTTTCTTTGCTGCCTTCCAGTCAGCAGGTGATGTTTTTCTTTCCTCATGTTTTAATTGATATATTTATATTTTATATATTAGTCCCATATATGTTTATTTTAGTTTAATTACTCATATGTATTCCTTAGTTAGGGAATTCTTTATTTTCCATTAAATTTATATATTTTATATTTTTATTTCCTCACAGGCCTAGTTTTGTGTCTCCCTGCAGACGAGCATCAGGCTGTGGAATTGTGGCAGCATGATGCGCACGCTGCGTTAGTTTTTTTTCCTCAGCAATGTAATGTATTTAAGCAAAGTTGTATTAAGAGTTTACTAAAGTACTTTTAAAAAGGAAACACTAAATTAAAGTGACAGTAACAAATTTTTATAGTAACTAATTCTTATTTGAGGTAAATGTAAGTTATAACCTTATCGTAAACTAATAGGCTGTATTGGCACATTATTATTTATTAATCCTGAGGCATTTTTTATTTTATTATCATCCTTAGTAGGCATATCTATATAACCTTATTTGATTAATATATTTTATAAATTATTTTATAAATTATTTTTCTTTAATATTTTGCATGATATTTTATCATGCTTTCTAGTATATTTTTTCCTTATTAATTACAGTCCTTATCTGCAATTGCAGGTTTTCAATAATGGAGTCCTCAGATAAGTCCTCTTTTACCAAAGAGGAAGTTTTGGATATAATTAATCTTACAGTACAACAGGCATTAGCGCAGAGGGAACAACTCTCCACTTCTGCTCCTCCCCCTGAAATTCCCGTTAGACACAATTCTCCAAATGTGAATTCCTCCCTTTCCTCTGATTCAGAGGAAGAGTGCCCTCAAGACCGTAAAAGATGGTGGCGTTCCCAATCTATTCCTCTCTCTAAAAAAGGGAAAGACCCGGCACGCAAAATGAAAGCCCTTCCCCCGGGCAAAACGAATAGGGGCGTTAGAACCTCTTCCCGGAGGTAAATCAGGGTAAAATAATCCTGAACCCTGAGGATTTTAATCAGGGAAGTCTGGGCACAGACTCTGAAATTTTTGATTGGAGGGATCTGGATCAGAGGGTTTTGTCCGGAACTTGATTGGGATTCGTCAGTCCCTCTGATGGAGATTCCCCTTTAGCCCATTAAGCCCATCCTCAAGGCCCCTCTGGGAGGACTCTTACAAATAAAGATGCAGATGGGGATCTTTTGGATCCTGCTGTAAATCCCATTTTTAATCCCAAACATATCAGTCATCCCTGCTCTTCCGAGTGGTCTCTCCATCCTCATCTGTCTAGGTTCCTTCAGAGACGTCTTCGCCAACCTCTAGAATGTCGTAGACCTTCGCTCCCAGGCAGAGAATCTATCACCCCTGAGTTTGACCCTAAGCTGGTTACCTTTCTGACTAGGAAAGGTAAGGATCCAAGGAAAGGGCTTGAAAGATCCCTTCATTTCTGGCCCTTTGGCTCAGATTCTTCTTCTTGCCGACAATGCCCATCTTTCTGGTTCTTCTTTGGATCCGTCCATGGTCAGGGATTTGGCTTTTAGAGCATTTTATTTACTGGGTCACGCCAATGCGGCTATCTCCAGTGAAAGACGCAGAGCTGCGTTACTTCACACTGACCCCAAATTGGCTGTTCTAGCTACAGAAGAGGCAGGCTCTCAAGCTAAAAGCTTATTATTCAGAGACCCCTTTCTCACTATTATGAGACACTATGTTTTGACTTTCGCATCAATTGATAAAATTCAAGCCTCCCTAGAAAGGTTTTCCAACCCAGACGGGTTTTTGCCAGGGCCGGCAGATACAGAGGTCATCTGCCATCCCCATCCTTCTTCCCACTTGCTGTTTGCGGGCAGACTCGCTCATTTATTCCAAAATTGGTTGTCTCTGTCTGCAGATCCCTGGGTTCTCCAAACTGTTCAGGGTTTTGTCATAGAATTCATTTGCCCTTCCTTCCAATCCCAACTCCCCAATCCCTTACGTCTGTCTGTAGAAGGACAGAACCTTATCAAAGAAGAAGTCTTATCCCTCCTCTCAAAAGGAGCTATAGAACTTGTTTCACAGAATTCTCCTCCAGGCTTCCTGAGCAATCTCTTCCGGGTCTCAAAAAAGTCAAGAGGTTTTCGTCCTGTCATCAACTTGAGGGACCTCAACTTTTTTTTGTAGTATACCGCCCCTTCAAAATGGAGGGCATCCATGTGCTGAGAGACCTCCTCCATCTGAATGATTGGATGGTTCGTTTGGACTTGAAGGACGCTTATTTAACTGTGCCGGTGGCCCCTCTCTGCCGGAAGTATCTTCAGTTCAGATGGGCAGACCACCTTTGGCAGTTTACCTGTCTCACTTTCAGACTCAGCTCAGCCCCTTGGTGCTTTACAAAGCTTCTCAAACCGGTATTAGCTTGCCTCAGGGCTCAAGGATTTTGTCTAGTGGTATACTTGGACGATATTCTTCTGATAAAGACCTGTTGGTCTCTTAGCTTCAAGAAATGTCCTCTCTCCTCTCCTCCCTGGGTTTTATAATCAACGAAGAGAAGTTGAGCCTTTTCCATCTACAGCTTGCGGAGTTTCTGGGATTCTCCATATATTTTACCCTTGGTCATCTTCTCCTTCCACAAGAGAAGATAGATCGTATCTAAGCAGAGATTAAATCAGCTCTTAGAGCTGCTTCCACCTCCATCCGCCAATTGGTGAGGATCATTGGTCTCCTTTCCTCTTCAATCCAGGCCATATTTCTACTCCCCTTCACTACCGCACCATGCAGCGGTTGAAGATTCAATCTTTGCAAGAGTTCCGTTCCTACCAACAACAGATTTTTCTGACGAATGAAGTTTGATCGGAGATGTCTTGGTGGCTGCAGTACATGGAGGCATGGAATGGGAGAGCGATTTTCGGATCTTCCCCAGATTTCATTCTCTCTTCTGATGCAAGCCTTTTAGGCTGGGGTGCCTCTTGTGGTACATCCTCTACTGGCAGCCCTTGGAATATGAAGGAATCTAACCTTCACATAAATTGCTTGGCATTATTAACTGGCTCTTTTGCCGTTTGCAGTTTTTAAAAAAAAAATATGACCGATTGTTGCATTCTTTTACATATGGACAATTTTTTAGCTGTACATTATATCAACTGACTAGGTGGGACTCGCTCGAAATCTTTTTCAGACTTAATGTTCCATTTTTATCGGTTTTGTTTGGAAAGCAGGATTTCTGTCCGCGCCCAATTTATACCGGGCATTACCGGACTGGTTTTCTCATCACTGGAGGGATTCCAGCGACTGGATGCTGAACCGTCAAGTTTTTCTAGAAATCAATTGTATCTTTGGACCCCTTTCAGTGGATCTTTTCGCATCTCGGACCAACCACCAGTTACCGAGATTTTTCAGCTGGCTCCCTGACCCAGACAGTGAAAGATTGGACGCTTTTCTGCAAGTTTAGCCTTCCCTCGGGTCTTACGCTTTCCCTCCTTTCGCTCTTCTGGCGAGGACCATTTTGAGTGTACAATGATTTCAGTGTCTTCTGAAGTTGATCACTCCTTGGTGGCCAGCCCAACCTTGATTTGCTCCCCTTCTGGAGATGTATTCTGTCCCTCCTCGCCTTCTTCCTAACCTCCCCAACCTCCTTGTGGACGCCCAGGATCTCCCGCATCCTCTCTTGATCCAAGGCCATCTGAACCTTCTGGCTTGGCAGATTTCAGAGGATCCTGGTCCTCCGAGGGCCTTTCGCGAGAGGCTTTCCTCCTCTTGCGTGAATCTTGGGCCCCAGGTACTAGGAAATCTTATGCT